>NW_008703893.1:2695795-2770589 GCF_000326865.2 Helobdella robusta
CTATTTAGGAGTGTTTGTTTGTCTGTGTATGTTTGAGTGTATATGTCCGTGTTTGTTTCTGTGCGTGTGTGTGTGCAAAAAATGTGCTAGTCGTTAAAAAATTATGTTTAAATCTGGCTCAATTAGATTAGTTGGATTAATAATGATGATCTTACTTTGAGAAGTTTGGCATTTTCAGCGCCTTTTAAACATTTTAACTTCAATTCATAACACTGACCTGCGTGTGTGTGTGCGTGTGTGTGTCTATGTGTATGTGTTTGTGTGTGTATGTGTGTGTTTCTATGTGTATTTATATGTGTGTGTATAAAGCCTATATTGTGATACATTCTTTATCTATTCACAACGTTTGTTTGTGTATAAGGTGTTTGATTAACATGCTCTTTTGTTTGTTTTTTTGTTTGTTTGTTTGTTTGTTTGTTTGTTTGTTTGTTTGTTCATGTATATATCTATAAGTTCGCGTGTGAACGTGCATGTTTGTGTTCATATTTGTTGATGTACAAACGAACCCTGGTTTAAATAAGTTAGAGTTTCTTGGTCGAATTTCGTTAGCGATGACGTCCTTGTCATCAGGACTATTTGGAATCTTTGATAGAAATTTAAATAAGCTATTTTAAATCTAATTTAAACTTATTAATAAATTAAACTAATCTAAATTTAATTTAAATAAGATCAATCATTTTGTAAATGAATTAACAATATTTTTTTAAATTAATTTTGTAAAAATAATATTTATTTTTCTATTCGTTCGTTCATTCGTTTGTTCGTTCATTCATTCATTCATCTATCAATCAAATTTCTTACATGAAAGTTGAAGGTTTCGAATTTTCACAAAAGCCAGGGCTCTGCGCTGACATGGACCAATCATAGCAGTTTAAATTTTGACCCATCTTGTAATTATCCAATAGGAAGTGAGGGAAGTGTGGCAAGCTTTTTGAAGAGTACATATTTCCAGTATAGGCATTGTTATTGTTCGTGACGTCATCGCTGTTTGGAAAAATCGGGCTGTTGTTGTTGTTGTTGTTGTAACAATTGTTATTGTCGTTCTTGCTTACGTTAAAATTGTTAATGCTACTAAAAGCATTACTATCGATCATGCTATGGCAGTTGTTATTATTGTTAATGTTGTTGATGTTGTTAATGATGTTGTTGTTGTTGATGCTGTTGATGTTGTTGTTGTTAGTCGCACTATTAGGAAATGAAATATGTTGTTGAAGACCGTTTTGTTGGCTGTTACTTGCCATGATGCAGCTTGTGAGGAATTAATGTCGTCAAAAATGACGTCATTGTAATAATGATAATGATAATATTAATAGCGATTATTATTTTTAGTCGAAGTAGTAGTAGTAGTAGTAGTAGTAGTGGCAGTAGCAGCAGCAGCAGCAGCAGTAGTAGCTGTCGTGGTAGCAGTACTAGTAGATTAGTAGCAGTATTAGTAGATTTATGTGGATGAAGCCTTTGAATTTAACTAGGTGTATATGCTTATTCTAAATCATGCTGGATCAGCGTCTGGTGACAGTATTAGTAGAGGTAGTAGTAGTAGTTGTTGTAGAAGTAGTAGTAGCAGTAGCAGCAATAACAACAGAAGTAGTAGCAGTAGCAGTAGTAATTTTTTTTAGGAGACAATAGATTACGTTCGCAAGGCCATGAGCTCCAACTGCGTTCGTTAAATACGAAACAAAATAAGAACAACAAGAATAATTATTATTATTATAATAATAGTAATAGTAATAATAATAATAATTATTATTATTATTATATTATTATTATATAACCAAAAACATAAAAATACTGACCTTATATTTCCGTATACCAAATCGCTAATGTTGGATAGCGAGCTATCAAATAGATTGGACATGGTCAGTTGTTTTAAAATGGAATCTTGTAATGTTAATGTGATTTTGTAATGTAATGTTGTAGTAAGTTAATGTAATTAGTGTTATTTTTTATTGTTGTATTGTAATTTAATGTAGTTTTGCTATGTAAATGGTATCGAATGTAAATACAATATTGTAATGTTTCAGTGAAAATCAACGTCGCCTGTTAACGCCTGTTATCGCCTGTAATGTAATGTTGTAATTGTAATGTAATCCTGTAATGTAATGTTGTAATTGTAAAGTAATCCTGTAATTTAATGTAACTTTGTAATTGTAATCTAAAGGTAAACTGCAAGTAAATTAATTTTATTACTCATACCAATTGTGTTCATTAGTGTTAAGGGCAACCCCCCACTAAACCAGATTTAAATATATAATGAATTACGTATCGTATAGTAATCAATATTATTATAATTATTATTGTTGTTATTCTTATTGTTGTTATTATTATTTATTATTATTGTTATTATTATTATTATTGCTGTTGTTCCAACGTAATTTTTTAAATAGTAACCACCACGGTTAGCATAAAAAACCTGCATTCAAATATTTTGCTTAATTTGTAAGAAATTTTTGGGTCAAGTCAAATATATATATATATATATATATATATATAGAGAGAGAGAGAGAGAGAGAGAGCGAAAGAGAGAAAGAAAGAGAGAGAGAAAGAGAGAGATATGATAAAACTTGTTCACCTAACGGCAGTTGGTCAACTATGTTTTTATAATTAAATGAATAAATAAACAGTTTAAGAAGCAATTTGATTGTTTGGTTGTTTGTTTGGTTTGTTGATTCATTAATTCTTTTGTTCGTTTGTTCATACACTCGTTCGTTCGTTCGTTCTTTCGGTATTAAGCTTCATTAGTCACTTTGTTTTCAACGTTTTACATGAGCTAATAATGATTGCATTATTAACATTACAGGCAGACAGACATCTGAAACATTGATAGTAGCTAATAAAAATAACATCCATGCTTATAATAACAATAAAATTTATAAGAAATAACAATAATAATAACATTAATATCAATTAAAATAGCATACATATATACCGTTATTAAAATTTAATAAAAACATACAGACTATAGCTGATTTGTTGAACTATGCAGATGTTATTGTTGTTGTTAGCAGCTTATTTTTGTTATTCATGTTGTTTTTATTATTATTTGCGTTGTTGTTGTTGAACTAGCTGTTGTTAAATGTTGTTTATAGTGTAACGTGGTAAAGGTAATGAAAGACATAGTAGCAGTAGTATATTGTTGATAATAATGGTGATATAACGATTATTTTAGTTATTATTATTATTATTCTTATTTTTGTTGTTATTGTTGTTGTTGTAACTACTGCGTTGTTGTTGTTGTTCTCATCTGTTATGTATGAACTTAAATGCCTGATACGATTACTAATCTATCGAATGTTAGTGAACATCTATGAAAATGAACTTCAGTTGTGAGAATATAAACCATTTTGTGTTAAAAATCATTAAAAAGATGAATTTATTATCATAATACTTGTTCCATACTTGTAAGCCGTTGCATTACCATCATCGTCTTCCATTGCATTACAAATACTCTTCAATTCTAGCATCAATATGATCATTTTGCGTGGAATACTCGTTAAAATTACTTCAATTTCATTAAATTTAACTTCATTAATTGGAAAATTAGTCATCATTTTTCCTTAAATGTAATTTTATAAATAATAATTTTAATATTCTATGGGTCATCCATAATATTTTTTTAGCCAAAAGTTCATACCTTTGAACTTAGCTAGTGTCAATGTTAAGGTGAAATCTAGGTTCGTGTTGGTGATGTCATTGTTAGAAGTTTTATATTTTACGCCGAAATATCCATTAAAAACGCGATCTAATCGCAAATAATTTTTATTACTCATTATTTAATTGATTTTTAATGTAATTAACATTTAGATATTACAAAATGCCCGGTTTAAATAAACTTTTGAGAGGAATTTTGAAGTACCGAACCAATCTTCAGCCCCATGTCCTCAAACAGTTTCAGAGAGTTAAGGACAATCCCCAAGTTTGAAGGATTTTTTAGTTTTTTTACGTGTTTTGATGTTTATTTGGGATGTCAAAACGTATTTTAATTTCAAAATTTGCTAAATAAAATTAATTCAACTTTCTGTGAAAGTGTGAACTAAAATAAAATTTATGTTCAGAGTAGGTTTGTAAATTTATTTGCAAATTCTATTACAAACAGCCTTCGTCAGTGATGTTTTCCTGCATGGACAGTCGGCTGATCATCACTAAAATGATCAATCAGGACGTTGGGGACATGTTTTTAGTGAGAAATGCAGGCAACCTCATCCCAAACAATGATTCCTTAAGCTTTGATTCAGTAACTACAGAACCTGCTGCACTGGAATTAGGATGTGTCATCAATAAGATTAGACATGTTTTGGTCTGTGGCCATTCTGATTGCAAGGTTTTCATTGTTCTCTTTTCAAAAGTACAAATTATCTAGACACCTGTTTCGATAATGTTATATTAGAGACCTCAATATTCCTTAATTTCTCAGACATTTAAAATGCAAAAGTTTCAAATAAAATATATGTTAAAACTATTCACCAGGCAATGAATGCTCTGTATGAGATGATGGACAGTGTTCAGAAGCATGAAGGAACACCTCTGCAGATTTGGCTGAAGAGACATGGAGCTAGAACTATTGTTAAATATAAGGTACATCAATAAACCTATCGTTTATCTTAAATAATATGATTTTAAAATCAACAAAAATTTTAAACAAAAATGTGTAAAAGTAACTAAATAGCTAATGAGAAATATTCACTCCACAAGGAATTGTTGCAAGTTGGAGGTGTTGGCCCAATAAAATTTCAAGCGGAGACACCAGAAAAAGTTTTTGATGCTTACATAGATGTTGATAATAAATTCAAGCCAGTTGATAAACTTTCACAAGTTAGTATTTTAATTAGACAATTAATAAATTAGTAATTCATAAGAGATTTCCTTTGTGAAAATTGTACCAAACCACTTTTACTAACGTTTTTTTTGTTGATATTTTAACAGGTTAACACTTTACAGCAACTGCAGAACATTGCCAGCTATCCATTTTTACGTGACAAGTTAGAGTCAGGCCTGGTACGCATGCATGCACTCTGGATTGATATTTACACTGGGGACTTCTACATGTTCTGCAGAGATTACAATAGGTTTGTTCTAGTCGATGAAGAAAGCTATCAAAATCTCCTTGATGATGGGGAGAGTGTCACTGATTATTAGATTAGTGTCAAATAAGCAAATTGGTGGGGACATTATTGTGTTATGTTAGAGTGATTCATTTGTAATTTATTGGTTTTTTGATAATTGTTTGTTCATTGCATTACTATTGTTTTTGAAATTTGTAGATAGATTAGATTGTTAAATATCAAATTGTTTTATATTATGTGATGTCAGCTTTAATTTATTTATTTTTATGTTTGTAGGAACAATGCAAACTGAATGCACTAAGTCGCATATTGCATTATTTCACACATTTTCGGCAAAATCTAATTGATATGTATATCAATTAAGCTATCAATGCATGCCTTCTTCCAACATTGTATCATTTTTTATCATCCTTCACATGGTTTTTCATTGTTATTTATATTTTTCGCTATTTTTATGGTTTGTTTTTTTGTTGAAATATCTGAAAATAATCTGTTATTTTTCATTTTTTGCTAGTAAGTTTGGTTATTATGACAAATATTATTTGCCTTGCTAATGTTGAATTGTTAAAGTTATTTTGGTTTATTTATTTCTCGATTTACTGTTTGAATATTACATCAAATTTCGCTACGTGCTTGTTCACGGAGTTATTTTGTGGGTTAAGTAGTTTTGGGTGAGGCAGGTGTAGTTTATTTTATTTTATAAATTTCGCTCTGTAAAACTCAATCTTAAGGTAAAGTTAACTTTTAAAATTTAAAAGTGAACAATCCTGACTTTCGATTCCGACCAAACTCCGATTTTGCTCCCTCTATTTTAACCTGTATCCGTTTATCGTTAAAATAATTTTGTTATTTTTTTTTGTTATAAAATGTCGCTTTGTTCTAATATAAAATTTAATTCTGGAAAAAATTGCTTCGTCCATATTCCAAAATCTCTCAATTTACCTGTCAAATGCAATGGAAATGCTGCAAGTTTTGGGATTTGAATATCAATATAATAATTGATTGAATTTATTTTTAAATATTTTTAAATGACGTATATAAATATTAAATCATATGGTGAGTTAAATAGAATGATTTCACAGTTAAGATTGAATCTGTATGAATGAATGAATGAATCTGTATGAATATGAATTTAAAATTAATAAAAAATTTGGAATGAAATTTATAAAATTTTAAGATATCTGCCATCAAATTGGAGTCTTCAACAGGATGTTTGATCTCATCTGTCAATTTCAATTCTGCTAAAAATCATTACGACAACAGTTTGGAGGTCAATGGTTTGTTTGCGGTTAAGCATGGATTCACTAACAATCAAGAGGTCTATTTTGATAAATTTATCATATAAAATGAATAATAAATAAATAAGAATTTTAATGTACTGTTTATTTGGTAGATATTATATGTGTTTCAATTAAATCTTTAAAACACTTTCTAAAGGTTGTTGTAACAGTTTTAAATGCAGTGCCTTCATGTTCGTGTGTCCATGTTGAGCCAGTTTCTGCTAATGATTGGGAAATTATTGTTTGTACATTAATTTTTTAGTTTTAATTTTCATAGTTTAAATTTAAAATCTCTTTCAAAAATGTAAAATTTTTGTTATAGTTTTAAGTAATAAATTTTTATTTTATAATCATTTTTTAATTTTATGCTCTAAGAGTCTTAACTCGAGTCTTCTTGAAGAAAACATCTTGAATCAGGTAAGGATTGTTGCCAGGGATCAGATACTACCCATCTGGGTCCAGGGTTCTGTATGTCTCTTCATCAAAGTAGGCAAGTTTCTTTTTTTACAATTTTTTAATTATTTCAAAATGTTTTAATTATTTTTTTATATTTTTAATATTTTTAAATTAACACCAGATTTAAAACGTAATTACTATGTGATTTTATAATTTATAATGAACTATTATTGCAGGCATGTATGTGTATCAATAGTTTAATGGCTGTAATTTATTTTGAACAGTGAAGATAGAGCCATGTTTTGAATTTGCCTGCCTAGTTGGGCATACAGAGGTGATTGTCAGTCCATTTGTAAGAGGTGAGAATCTAAGAACTGCAGTACCAAATAATGAGGGCAAGTCACTAAGAACTACAAGAACGCCATCTTCATTGTCATCTTCTCCGTCGTCTCTGTTGAAATCATCATCAACAATTACACCATCTACGTCATCATCATCACCATCATCATCAGTTGATCTTGTTAAACATGATTCACTGTCAACAAAATGTAATAACGGTGATAACGATGATGATGATGGGGGTGATAGAGTTGATGGTTCTAACAAATCAGGCTATGGTTTCATACAGACATCATTCAGCTATATTAAAACAAAAGGTCTTAAATATTTCATTCCTTCATTTTTCACGACTGATTCCAAAACTTCAACGACATCTAATTCTGCAACTACTAAGCCATTACATTTTCAAAGTAGTTGTTTGAAATTCAATAAGAAAATAAAATGTAGGGTTCTATCTCTGGAGAGATTTTTGAATGTAAATAATGATTTTGCTAAGAAAAACTGTGTAATGTTTGAAAGCTTAGTTAGTAAAAAATTTGATAAAGATGTTGATAATAACGAATTAAACCGTGAAAATTTATTAAGCAAGGATGGCTGTTCAGTCTCTCAAAAATATCACACCCATCCTTTCTGCGTATACATGTCTAGAAAATATTTTGACAAATTTATCAAAAGAGATGTGTATCCTAAAACATTTTCATCTCTCCTTGTTAAAATGTCATTTCCAAACGACGGTAATCAAAAACAGCAATCCAGTAACATCTCTAAATCGGCAGCAGATCGGCCAATTAGTGTTGAAACTAAAATTAGTGAACCAAACTTTGTAGAAAAAGTTGTAGTTACGGTCATTTTATTGAGTGAAGATGACTATAAGCAGTATATTAAAAAACCATTTCATAATTTTATCTTCATTCCAAAACATCTTAGATATTTATCAAACTTGCAAATAAATGATCAGATTTACTTAGAAAGTCTCAGTCAATCAACTACTCATCATATGGAAGATGTTAAAGAATTATTTGCCTATCCTATAAGAAGCGATGCTAAGACTGGTTTTAATACTGAATTGTTGAGAGAATCTGTCGTTAGTTACTTCAAATCGTTGCTAACGTTGAAAGATGAACCAATACTACTGAATGAAGTCAGTCTAGTTGAATGTTTTCTAAAGGAAAATGATATGCAAGTGCTGTGTTTGTCATTCAGAGATCTATCCATACCATCATCGGTTCAAAACTCCAAAAATTTATCATCTTCAGAACAGAGACACAGTTTTTTCTACTTAAACGAAGTTGATTTAGAAAGTATTAAATTCAATTTTAAATTGGATTTCCTGGATTTGCCATTCAAACTCAACCAAGATAGCGACAAAATTGATCAAAATGACATCAACGTCAATAACATCAATGCTAACTTTTTAAATGAAATGCTTACGAATCTTAACAACTACGTTGAATTCCTTGAAGACTTTCATGTTAAAAATAGCAACTCATACAAGCATTTAAAACCAGGAAATGTTTTAATACATGGACCAAGAGGTTCTGGTAAAACTACATTTTGCAAGCTCTTAAGAGACAAGTTCGAATCACAGATCTCATCATATCACGTCGAATATATCAATTGTAAAGAGTTCTCTAATAAACCTTTAAGTAATTTGAAACAGAAATTAACAAAGATTTTTAATCGGTTAATATATCATCAACCATCAGTTTTTTTTCTAGACGATTTAGACAGTATTGCAAAGCATAACATAAATCATGATACAGACCAATCGGATGTTGATAGATATCATGCTAAAGTATCGAAACTTATAGGACACTTTTTATCAAGCTTATTGCATGGAGGAGGGCTGGTTATCACCATATCTACCGTTGATTCTCTTGATAGCCTGCATGAATCATTCACGGTTAATCATATTTTTGATGAATTTTTGGAGATGAAAATTGATTCCAATGCAAATAGCGGAGTTTTAACTTTTATACAATACCAAATTAACGCTCTAATTAGATCGATGTCCGGTATATCTATTACAGATAGGATCTCAGATAATTTGAATACGGCTAAATTAGATGGATATGTTCTGTTTGATATTGAATCCATAGTCAAACAGATGATTCACAGCAAACTTATTGAGAGTAGCAACGGCACAGACCTCACACTCACAGATGAAGATGTATACAAGACCATCTCAACGTACAAGCCTCTACATTTAAGATTTACACAATTATTTGAACCTCCAGTCATATCTTGGAGTGACGTTGGCGGCTTACAGCGAATAAAAAAATCCCTTACAGAATCAATATTATGGCCAACTACTTACTCGAAATTATTCAAAAATTATCCACTGCCATTAAGAACCGGTGTCCTGCTCTACGGACCGCAGGGTACTGGCAAGACCCTTCTTGCTTCAGCTGTAGCTAGTGAATGCAAATTAAACATCATTTCTGTGAAAGGCCCTGAACTGCTGAACAAATTTATAGGTGCCAGCGAAAAAGCTGTTAGAGATACATTCAAAAAGGCCAAAAATGCCAGCCCATGTGTAATATTTTTTGATGAATTAGATTCTCTCGCTCCCAGAAGGGGTAGGGATAGTACTGGAGTCACAGATCGAGTTGTCAATCAGTTATTGGCGGAATTGGATGGAGTTGAAGAGTTGGAGGGGGTGTACGTACTTGCGGCTACTAACAGGCCTGATCTTATAGATCCTGCACTTTTGAGGCCAGGCAGGTTGGATAAGTTGCTTTATTTTCCTCTACCCGATGCTGCTGAAAGGTTGATGATTCTTGAAGCCCTCACAAAGAATGTTGTTCTAGATGCTGATGTTGATTTGAAGAATCTGGCTGATAGCACTGAAAATTTCACCGGTGCTGATTTAAAAGGATTGCTCTACAACGCCTTGCTCGAAGTTGTTCATCATCATTGTCATCATGAGGAAGGAAACAACAATGGTGAAGGCGCCTTTGATGATTCAGTCATAAAAGTTAAGTATGTGCACTTGAAGACAGCTCTCAACAAGACACAACCTTCCATTCTCGAAAGAGATAGAAGACGTTTTGACGAAATTTATTCACAATTTAATGGTCCTAATGAGGAAATTGCTCACAATTTAGCAAATACTGTCGGTGTCAAAGCTACATTTGCTTAAATTTGTTTTAGATACTTTTCTGATAAACTTATTTGTATTGTATTTTATAAAGCAAATAAAAAAATTTAAACTCCATTTATTACTATAAACACAGAAAGTTGAAAACTGTTTTTATGTAGTTGAGATATCTTTACAAGAAAATATATTACATCATCATCATCAAATCTTAGCAAACAAATAAACTAAAGACCACAATGCTCATAAAATTCTCTAAAATATCCAAATGATCACACATCAACTAATTAGTCAAATAATTTAACTCTAAGCTTTACATTTAAAATTGGAAAATTAAATAAGATTGTCATATAGTCAGTGAAGTCATTATTTTTATCTTTAAAATTCCTACATGACTATTCATTGAAAACATTTACAGATATAAACCAACACAAATGAATGAATGTTAATATTTTCAGTCACAGATAACATTAAAATTTTAAAATGACAACATCAATTTATTTTGGGGCACTGGAGCTTGGGGTGCTTCCTACTTTTGCGGTCTTCTTGGGCAAAAGGACAGCCTGTATGTTTGGCAGCACACCTCCCTGGGCAATGGTAACCCCTGATAACAGCTTGTTCAATTCTTCATCGTTACGAATTGCTAATTGTAGGTGACGTGGAATAATTCTTGTTTTTTTGTTGTCTCTGGCAGCATTGCCAGCCAATTCGAGTACTTCAGCAGCCAGGTACTCCATGACAGCGGCCAAGTAAACAGGAGCTCCTGCTCCAACTCTCTCCGCGTAGTTGCCTTTACGTAGCAGACGATGAATTCGACCGACGGGGAACTGAAGTCCGGCGCGACTT
This sequence comes from Helobdella robusta, assembly GCF_000326865.2. NCBI lineage: Eukaryota > Metazoa > Annelida > Clitellata > Rhynchobdellida > Glossiphoniidae > Helobdella > Helobdella robusta. The sequence goes on from NW_008703893.1 coordinate 2,706,814, forward strand.
GAACGACTTTTCGCCTTCCCCTTCACTTTGCCACCTTTTCCTCTTCCTGACATCTGTTAAAATATTTGAAAATAGGTTTATATTTTGTAAAATTATTAACGGAATAATAAAATATAATATCTCCAATTTAAAAAAAGATGGATATGACTTATGTCTCATGGCATGAAATGACCGATAGGCGCTTTGTCCCGCAAATAAAAAATAAATTGCGTAGTTGGCAGTTCAGTGAACGAAGCAAAACATTGAAAGAAGTTAAATAATACTAGAAAGTAGACAAAAAGTTACACTAACATTTTATATTTCCGAAGAAAATAACAAACTACGAAGACAATTTCGAGGCGAAGACAACGCGAATCAATGGACGAACGTAGAAAATTATAATATCGGGATTGGCAACCGTTGTTCGTTGGTTCGTTCGGGCCAGCTGTTTATTTCTACTGTCGGTAAAATGTGGGAAATTAATCAGCTTAATTTAACTTTTATTTCATTTATACACAAACACAACTTACTATTTTATTTAACTATATTTCATTTTTATTCTAAATTTAATACAAATACCTATATCAGAGTGCTTTCTACATATGTGAGACCTTTTATATTCTTCATGTTTTCAAATGATACACCTCGTAAATGTTACTTTACATGAAATCAATTGATTTTTCAAACAATTCAAACAAATAGAACCATTAAAATACATTTTTAATAAAATTAAAGTGTATTAATAATATGCAAGTCCAAAAACAATCAAATAAATATGAGAGAAAATAAAATATAAATGCAGCTTAATAAATGCATTGTTAGTTAATAAAATCAAGATGTAACTGCGTGTAGAACATACAAGTTAGCATATAATAGCAATTAACAAATTATGATAGACACGTAAAACTTCACAGTAATCCAAATTAAAACAATTAAAATACAATTTAAAAATGATTTAATAACAATTGGTAAACAAAAAATCGAGATTCAACAAATTTTAACAAAAAAAACAATTACTCAACATTTACAGTTATTAAAACAAAATCGAATTTAAGTTAAATTTGTATAAACTCAACAGCTGGATAAAGATGCATGAATGCAACTAATTACTAATATAACAAACACTACATTAATGTACATGAATAGAGATCAAAAAACGGAAAAGGATTTATTTATTCATTCGTTCACTTATTCATTATTCATCCAGCCATTTATTCGTTTAATCAATCATTCATCAATCTTTTTAAGTCATTACATTGTCTATTTTTACCTCATATTACTAACTGCTTCTTAGTTAACTCAAGAGTACTGGCCATCCATTCTCTCTTCTTTCGTTCTCTCTTCTTTCGTTCTCTCTCTCCTTTTTACAATAACAAAACATTGAGAAACTAAAAAAGTCAGACCAATTAAGTCTGCTGTCATAAGAAGTTTTGCATCCAAAACCATCATCCCACCCTCAAATTATTTTAGATTTAGGAGAAATCATCTCAGGATTACTAATCAGGCAGATATCAGCTGATGACGGGGGTGACGTCAGTGATAAATCTTCTCTGGAATACGGTGGCGGCGGTGGTGCAGATGGTGTGAAAAAGTTCCCCAATGGGGTAAGAAACGAGGACGATGACGATGACGAGAGCGGTTTCATTGGTATGTTGTATGTTAGTGATGCATATCGTAAGAGATCCTCAAAATTAAGTGGATTTGAGCCGATGTATATTTCGGCTTTCTCTACTATTGTCTTTTTCAATGATGCTAAGGTTATAGAAAACTGTTGAAAAATAATCAAAATGATACAAATAATTATATCAATAATTATTATCATTAATTATTAACAAATGATTATATTAATAATTATTATTCATTATTGTCTGTGACATTTATGATGACAGGAGTAATTGTAGTAATAATAAATAAAAGCCATAAAAAGCCAACCTGAAATTAAAAATACTACAAAAATTCCTTAACCTCAATCTCATAGTATATATCAATCCAACATTTTACACATCTAGAAGTTGAGCATTCAACATCATCAGGGATGTACATGTTCTCATTGATTATCAAATCTTCATTCTTCTTAACTTTACTCATCACAATTCCTCGAGTTAACTCGGTTCTTTGGTATTGTTTCGTGGGGCCTGGATTGTACACTATGACCTTGACATTATAAATTATGTTAATGATGTGAGATTATAAATTATGTTAATGATGTGAGATTATAAATTATGTTAATGATAATAATACTACTACTAATAATAATGTGTTCCACCATATCACTGACTTGGTACAAAACAGCATTGTTAAGTTCATATTTACAGTTTTCTATAGTTGTTGTGATTGTCGTTTTGATATCTATGCTGTCACCGATAGTGAATCCTGATTTATTTATGAACCAGTTAACTTTTAAACTTTTCTCTGACAAACAGTTTCCTGATTTATAAGCAGAATAAGAATAATAAGAAAAAAAATAAAAAAGGATAAAAAAGGATAAAAAATAACAAATAATAAGTAACAATGTCACAGTACAAGTCATTTAACCCTTACCAAGAGGAATATGCTTTGTGATGCTAATTCTTGTCTGTAAGTAAGAAATGAAAAAATAAGTAAGACAATGATTATATAATTATTGTCATTTGAAATTATAACAATTTTTAAACAATGAAAAATTAAACAAAATAAAGGAAAAAGGTAAAACTAACAGCTGCTTCAGGCAAGACATTCAAATTCAACTTTGATGGCACTTTATAATATGCAGATGCAATTACACTGGCCAATGTGAGATCATCATTATTGCTATTGCCATTTTTCTTATCATTAACTTTATTTCCATTTTCACAAACTGGACCCAAGTTTAGTAGAACTGATGCTTTATATAATATGGTACCATACTTGCTAATAAATGTTGGTAGTTGGTCAGGAAGAAAGTTGATACAGAATTTATATGTTTGAGTTTCATTGGCCTCTATGTCTATATTTTTCACTAATTTGGTCTGGGTGAATGACAGGTGCTTTTGGCAGTCATCAGGGCTATTTTTGGTTAGTAATATGACCTTTCTATCTGGTTTGTTGAGGTTATAATGAACAATTGCTTCTGTCTGGAAAAATAATTCTAGAAAAAATTGTATGTAAATTTTTAAATTTAAATGTAATTATTACAAATGAGCATTTTTTTGACTGACTATCTCTATTTTAAAATAAAAAGTTGAAATTTAATTTGGTTTACGTTTATTTAATAATTAAGATTGAGAAATGGAATTCATGAAAAATTGAAAAAAAAAACTTTTGAATTTGCATGCCTAATGATATTACTAACTTGCATTTCGAAGACTTCTGCAGAATTTGGCCTGGATCAGTCCAATTAGGTAGCCGTCATCTTTGCTGGTTGACTCATTTGTGAAAATAATTTCAAATTCTCCAATACCATCACCAGATGAGGACATTTTTAACAAGAAAGCAATATTTCCTAAAGAACATTCAATTAAATTAAAGTAGTCAAAATCTTTGCGTTCTTTATTTTGTATGCCGTTATCGCAATTTGAGGCAGGTTTCCATAATTAATTAAAAATTGATTAATTAAATTCAAATTTATTCAACCTTTAATAACGTAGGTTAACTTTTACCTTTAAAAAAGGATGGTGGTTCTAACTTTTGTTACTTTAAACATCCGTGAAGTGAAATATAGATTCTATATTTCATTACTATATTATAGATCATATACAATGAAGAATATAGATGTATATATGGAATTGAATGTATGATTTTGTGGAGAAAATTGCATGTTTTGTAGATATTTAGCAAACAGTTCTAAAAAAAACGTTCCACAGCAGGAAAATTTGACTCATCTCTCTGAACTTCGGACCAGAAAAGCATCACAATAAAGGTCAAATAATTAAAATTTTTAAACTTTATCCGCAAAAATTCATATGTCAAATTCCGCAACATATGTTCACTATACCAGCCCGGACTATACTGCCTCGATGAATAAAATTTAATATCATGTATACGTGTGTATGTAATTAATATATCACAAAAATGTGTATTATATCTTCGATTATTATGTACTGTAGTGAAGATACAAACTGGTTATTAAAAAAATTAACATTTACTAAGTAACAAAAAATTCAACTTGGTAATTAACCTCGAAAAATGTGGAAATCGTATAAATCTAGTGAGCCTTGCTCAAGCTTGTTGCATTCAACAAATTGAGTTAGAGTTCTTTGGTTGTTTCTATGAAAACCAAGTTTTATTATCTCTGGTTTTATCGAGCGATATTAGTGAGTAAAAGTTTGAAATTAGGTGGCAAATAAATCAATTATTTTAGCGTTTAATTGCCTAAGACGGACCAAATTTATTTTTTTATGATGCCTAATTTTAAACATCGTAGAAGTCAATCGTGTCCGAAACCATTTCATTCCACAAAAGTACGCAAATCAAGAAAACCAGACTGGGATGTTAGTGTATTAAGTGGTCACATCAAGACTTACCATTTAAAACTTAACTTAACTTTAACTAACTGTTAAGTCAAAGTGGAATTTAGTTTTAATTGTAAATGAGACAAAAATATTTTTTATTTTAACTCAATTTTTAAAATATTTAATTTATTTTCTATTATAAAAAAAAGGACACAGTTAGTGATTTATCAGTGTACAGGCCAAGCAAAGAGCAATTAGTAAGTGTGTAAAACTTAAATTATGTAGTAAAATAATAATAGAATGAAATTGAAAACGTAATTAATTCACTTATTTTGAAAATTATAAGTTTGTATATTTTTGGTTTTTAATAACAACAAACTAGTTCTTATTTAAAATAAACCCTAATTTTAGGCACAAAGGAAGTTATCTCATCAATCATCTAATTCTCATGTTTGGAAGGAAATGCAATTACAAAAGAAACTAGCTAGAAGTAATTTATCAATTTAACTCATTAGGAATTGTCATAATTTTACATAAAAATCATTTAAATATTTGATCAATATCTATTATTACAATTTATATTAAATTTAATTTAAAAAAATCCATTAATTTAATTACTAATTAAAACATTTTTAGTACAAAGATCGACAACCGCTTCACTGAGATCATCGAAATCCTTAACAAGAAGATTTGGTAATGATGATAATGATGAGGATGGTGACTACAATTATGATGATAGTGATGTTGATGGAAGTAGTAGAGTTAGTGGAAAGTGTTTCAAGAAATCCATCAAGCCTTACTTCCATGTTGAGCCCATTGTGACCAAGCCAACTATGAAAGGCAGTGATGATGACGATGATGATTATGATGACCAGCTGATGATTATGTTGATGATAATGGTGATAGTTATGTTCATTATGATTATGATGATGATGGTGGTAATAATGATAATGAGGCTTATGATGAAGATGATGATTATAACAATGATTATATGGTGATGATGATGATGATAGCAGTGATTGTAATTCAGTTATGTAATAATATATATTATATGTATGTATATATATATATATATATATATATATATATATATATATATATATATATATAGTATATATATAATATAGTAATAATAATATTTAAATTGCACATTAATCTCTCTTAAATTGTTATACACACTATTGACATTCCTCAGAGGATTGTACTGTTATTAAATGCTTTGTTGAACAAATAACTTTTCAACTCTCTCCTTAAATCTTTTTCTCATAGGGCTAGATGAGAAAAAGTTGGAGCAGTTGAAAAAGTTTCAAGTGCAGCTTGCGGACGAGCTAAAAAGAGCGAAAGACGCAAATGTCATTCCACTTAATAAAGATGTACCTGATCGTCGTCACCATCATCTCCCCAGTAATGATACTCATCAGCATCATCTTTTTCACCACAGCAGCAACACCACGCAGCAGCAGCTGCAGCAGCAACTACATCGCTATCATCATCATCTACCTTATCAGGATGATGATGATAACAAAGGGATGGATAAGAAGGATATGATCTATAGTTATTTAAATAATAATAATATCAGTACTGGTGGCAATAATAGTAATAATAATGTCAATAATAGTAATAATAATGTCAATAATAGTAATAATGATAATAATTCATTCTCTGATCTTCGTAATTCATTCACTGTGATGTCGGAATCCTTTCAAAGTGAGGTCAGGCATAGGAAAAAATTGGAAAAAAAAATTGCCAGTTTAACCGAATGCTTATCCATGTCTTGTCAGGTCGGTTGGTTGATTAGTTGGATGATTAGTTAGATGATTGATTAGTTGATAAGATGATTGATTGATTGGTTGATGAGATGATTGATTGGCTTCAATTTAACTTTTAAATTTATCCAGATGCTGATGTCATTTAATGATAAATATGAAACCCTGAGTCGCGAGTTTTTGAGGTATAAAAGAGAGAATGATGCAAAATGGGATTCATTAAAAGTGAATTTAAATTATTACTTCTGTTTTTCAGACGAATAAATAATTAAACTCTTCCATTTGGTTCCTGTGTTTATTATTTTAATGTAATTTTAATTATAAATGATTTAATTTGCGTTCATATTTTTAGAGAGAAGTACGTACAAAAGATGCCAAGGACACATCTCCACTGTCATCATCGTCAGTTGCAGCAAAATCATCTATGACGTCATCATCAACAGCCACTACAACAGCGCCAACAACAACAACAAGTGTCTCATTATCAAAATCCTTATCATCATCATCATCACCACCACATAATGTTGCGTCATCATCACCGTCGTTGTCATCATTCTTATCATCATCCTTATCATTTCTCTCATTACCACAATCACTAATTACAACGACCACGACGATGACGTCATCGTCGCCATCAGGTTTTTTTTTATTATCCTTTCTGTCTCTTACATTCATATTGGATGTTTTGTCCTAGTTTTGTTGGTCTTAATTAGGCTTTCAATTAAGATTTCATGGTTAATATTTCTCAAAAATAGAGAATAATATTAACGATTAATAATTATACATCATGTGATAATTAATTATAGTTAGTATTTATAAAATAATATAATTATATTTTATTGTAATTGTTTTCAGTTGTGGCTGGGGGCAGCAGTAGCAGTACCGGTTGTGCTACAGCCATTTTACTCAAGCCACCCATTCAAATGGAGAGTCCTTTCTTATTAAAGACTGATCTGCTATCAAATAATTTCTCTACAGTTCTTTCTACTACTACTATTAATAGTAATAGTAATAAAAATAACATAATTAATAGTTTAAATAATATTAACCGAAATAATAATAATAGTGAATTAACGACATCAAATACTGCTGCTGAAAACGACCTTACTACGTCTAAAAATACTTCCACTGTTAATGCTATAAATAGTAATATGAATAATTATTTGAATAGTAATATGAATAATTATCTTAATAGTAATGTGAGTAATTATTTAAGTAGTACTGCTAGTAAAGGGTCCAGGCTTGACATACAAAGGCAAATAGCTGATTTGACGAGAAAGCAACTTGAAGCACAACAAAAGTTAATTCAGCTAAATTTGAAATGATTCTTCAAGTTTATTTTGCTTTGTTTGAATATTGTGTTACTAATTATTAATAAATTACTTACTGTGTTATAGGGTTTCAGTGGTTTGTCTATAGTTCGTTTATCAAAAGTGGTTTCTGAAAGTGCGATAGTGCAGTCGAGTATGCCGTATGCTATGAAAGATTTTTAATTTTTGGTCGAAGTGTTAATATCAAACTAACTTTAATTAACGGTTAAAAGTAAACGGACACCTGGGTTAATTTATTCGATACGTAAACAAACACCGTGGCAGTCGATTTTTTTAGTCGAAATGGGTTTTAAAATTTTTATTGAAGTTTTTATAATTTTTAATTGTTTTTCGAGAATCTCGTCAAACACTCACTGCTCGTGGAGTCTGGTAGAAAACTGTCTGATAAAGTTCGAACCATACCTAAACGACGGAACGGAAATTTTACGAAATTTGGGTGAAATAGACGTTATTCAGGTCTGCTGGCTCTACAGTTATGCCACAAGTTGCCTTGCACCCTTCATGGAAGCCTGTAAAAATATTAGAAACAAGTTAGGCGACAAACTACAAAACTTTGAATACGCATGCACTGTAGATAGAGAGGATGACCCACACTGGCCTGTCATGTCGACCATCAGTCCCCACGAGTTGGAGATCCTCAGAAGAAATGAATTGAGTGAAGAACGCAAAAGATACTTCGACAGTCTGATCAAAGCTTCTATCGCTGCCGGGATAACCTTGTTGATGGTCGGTGTCTGCCTCGCTTTCACCATCTACTCGAAGTACAAAATAAAGATGGACATTGCCAGGCAAAAAAAATTGAGACCCGTTCTGGAGATCAAAGTGTTGGATGACCAGGAAAATTTGATCAGCAGTTTGATGGGTAGAGTGAATAGTAAGAAAGAGGAGTTACAGGATCAGAGTGCTGACAAATAACAAAATTAAAGTTTAATTCTTCTGCATGAGTTTTTTAAAACGTTTTGTTTTATATTTCTTTTATATTATCAATAAAAGTATTTTTTATTCATAAGGAGATTTATATTCTGAATGGTTAAATTTATTTTTAATTTTTTTTTTGACTGTTTTAATTGTCTTTTTAATTGTCAATCAATTTTTTCTTGCTAGATCAACTTATTTATATATTTCATTTTATTTTATAAACATTCTTATATGCAACCCACCCAACATCATTATCATAAATTATTACAATTATTGAAGAGATAATAATCATAATCATGATGATAATTTAGAGTGGTATTCATGATAGCGAGGAGTATGATGATATTGATGATTATGATGATGTACTATATTCACCTTTAAACTTTCTTCATAATGTATTAAACAGGTTGTTATTCAAGCATAAACAATGTACAGATGAATAAATAAATTACTTTCAATGTATATGTATATATTCTTATTTATGTTTGGCTGCGTGTGTGTGTGTGTGTGTGTGTGTGTGTGTGTGTGTGTGTGTGTGTGTGTGTGTGTGTGGTGTGTGTTTGAGCTTTTGCTGGCGCTTCCTTTACGTGCAAATAAAACTTTTAGTATATAATTATAGAGTTAGTGTTTCAACGATACTTTATGTAATTAATACCTGGCAATATTGCTCTAGTATTGAATTGGCAATATTACATTCTTATATTCAATACAATTCAATACAAAATTATATTCAATATAATTATATGAATTGGCAGTATTGAGTTGAGTTAACGTTATGTGGTTTCACCGTAACGACGAGTTTATTTTTGTTTTCTATTTATTTTTACCAACAATATTGAATAAATATTCGTTTTTATTGATATTTTTTTATTAAAATAATGTAGATACTCAGTGTGTGAATGCTGTCATAGATGTATTTACACGCAAGAGGTACGTAGGCATTTGAATTTCAAATTACTTTATATTAACTTAGGTATCTAAGCTCTATGCGAAAACATGTTATATATGTACACTGCAGAACCTGTACTGCAGTTAAATGCTTCAATCATTAAAACTTGATAAGTTTTAAATAGATGAAAAACGTTTAAACGAAATTTTTAAAAGTAGACATCACACAATTTTATCTTCATTAATCTCATCGTAGACTTCGGCGTTCGGTATTTCTTCGTAGATGTGCTTGCCGGAGCTGACGAATCGACCGTACTCCCTCTTCCGTCTTTCTTTATCGTACACGGATGTACGGTTATCGTCGAGAGCGTCGAGACTGTTTCGACTACTTGTCAGTAGACTGGCCAGTTTGAATTTTTCCTCGTCGGTCATCGATTGGAGGGTTGATTTTATCACGTCTGCCGGATCGGAGTCGATTTTTTCCTCTAAAACCTGTCGAGATTCGCGCATTTCTGTTGGAGCGGGTTGCCGTCTGGCCGTTGATGTCGAGTAGTCAATCGATTTGACGTACCGCCTTGAGTGATCGGTAACCTCAACTTTCGGTCGATTCAGTCGGTTTTGTTTTGCTAGACAGACGCAAAATATCACGAATATTAGTAATAAAATTGCTAATACTCCACCAACCGATGCCCCGATTATCTCTGCTTTGTGCATTTCTTCCCATGTTAATGTTGTTATAGATTTTTCGACCGTTTTTGTAGAATCATCATTACCATTTGGTAACAAGGGTGTTAAAGATATTTTATATGCAGTGTTGGAGTTGAGCGGTTCTACTAAATACTCACTAGTATCTGACGGTAGTTGTACATTCAATACATCAGGTGATGCGTCGTCGTCACTATACCGACATTTCAATCGATAACCGATTATATTCGGCGAAATATTTGACAGCCACTTGACCAGCAAACTTTTAGATGTTATCTGCTCGATGGAAATATCAATAAGAAGATCAGGCGACTCTGTAGAGGATGTTTTGTTGAAGAAATTTTCACACAAGACAGGTGGCAAATTTGAACAGTTTGAAAAATGTCGGTCTTCCAAGGCAACAAAATTGATGCCCAGGTTTGCGCAGTGCCATGTCAGATACCTTGCAATCGATGCATTTTTGTTGTAATTTCTTCTTTTCATTTCCTCTCTTTCGTCATTTAGAAAGTATTTTATCTTTTCATAGAGCCACAAAAAATCGCAGTTGCAGTAGAGCGAATTATTCTCGATTCTCAACTTCAACACGTTTAATGATTTAAACTCGCGGAACACACACTCTTCAATACTTGTTATTTTATTGAATGGCATTGAAAGTTCTACAAGAGAATTTTCCAAACCTGTGAAGGTACGTTGAGTAACGTTTCGGATGTTGTTCTCATCCAGGTACAATAATTTTACGCTAGGAGTGCCTCTGAATGCAAAATCTGGTATTCGATCGATCTTGGACGATGTGAGGAACAATTCTTCGAGAGATTTCAAATTATGGAAAGCAGTCCAGTAGGATTCTTCAAACTTAATTCCACTCAACTCTAGTTTTATTAATGATGTAACTTGACTTGAAAATGTATCTTCGGTTAGCTCAATATCTTTGATGTTCTTCAGAGATAACGTTTGCAAGCTCGGCAGATCTGTGAAACTGTCTTTCTCAATGACCAAAGATGGATTTTTGTTTAAACTCAAATATTTTAAGGTGCTGGATGTCAGTTTGTTTCCTATCTCATCTTTCAGACGTTCAATGTTGTTATCGTCCGCTTTTAAAGTAGTCAACTTAGCTAAAGAGCCGTCTAATAAATTGTTTATAGTTCTCAGTGAATTCGAAGTAATTTCTAAACTTAATAAATTTTCAAGTTCCTTTATAATAGTAAAACTGTTGTATGTTAATGTGTTTTTGTTAAGGGTTAATAACTCTAAGCTATCTTCAACACGAGTAAACACTCCTGTCTCAAAGGATAGCTGGCCAAGATAGCTCAGGTGAAGCTCTTTAAGTTTTCTGTTGTTTTCGAAAGCACTTTTCTGTATGTAATGAATTTTGTTGTAATTCAAATTTAATATTTTCAAATTTTTTAAAGGTTTGAGTGTTGCGCTAGGAACTGCTTCTAGATCATTCCACGTCAGATCAAGTTGTTCCAAACAGTTGTTCAATCCTTCGAACGAAGAAGCATCTATGCTCTGCAACTTTCCATAAGTGATTGACAGGTATTTTAATTTGTTCAAATTTCTAAAAATGCCACTTTGTAGATTCGTTCTTTTGAAATAATTCAAAGTAAGTGTCTCTAAATTCGTTAAATTTTCAATGAACAACCCCCCGAAATCCAGATCAAACTGTTCATCTTTTTTCCCCAAAACAAGTTCAACCAACGATCCATCCAACCCAGCGAATGCATTTGGCTTTATATTCCTCAACGGATTATCACTCAGATCTATTTTTCTCGTTCCTGTTTCCTTGAAAGAATTCGCCGGCACTTCGGTAAGAAAATTTTGTTGGAGTGATATTTCACCGATGATACTTTCACCTGTCAGAGTTAAATCTGGCATCGTCCGTAAGTTTCTCCCGTGGCAACTAATCTTCATAGTTATACCAGACATGTATTCGCAAATGCAAATTGTGGACACTATGCAAGAAGAAGCGCATGGTAGATTTAGTAGTAGTAAGAGTAGCTGCAGTAGTAGCGGCAGAAGTAGCGATAGTTTGGACGACAATACTGAGTTTTGTGACGATGATGAAGTTAATTTTTCAGGTGAGGATTTTGCAGTGTTTTTAATACTAGCGTTGTAGTCGCTTTTGCTGTTGCACATGTTTCGGCTGTTGTTGTTGTTGCTAGTGTTGTAGCAGTTGTTGTTGTTAGCGTTGATGTTATGACATCCCATTTTGGTTGACGATAAACTCTTTGAGAAACAAATTTAACTTTTCAGAAAAATTTTTATATAACAACATCATCAAATATGAAATATCACAATTTAAAAATTGTTTTACCACGTAATGAACGTTACGATCAAAGGTAGTTTGAGTTTTTTTTTCATTTTTACTATTAAAAATATTCCAATTTTAATAAAAAATCTCAAAAAAAGCGAACTTTATACCTTTCAGTCTAGTGGTAATGGTGCTTCATAAATCATCAGCCATAATAACGTAGTTGCGCAATAACAAAATTATTTATTTAATAAATAATAAATAATTATTAAATATACTAATAATAATAAATAATAATAATGGTAATATTAAACTATATATGTTTGTATAATATCCGTGTGTATATAATATATATATATATATATATATATATATATATATATATATATTAAATTATAACTCGATATTTTGATCTATTGTTGAAAGTTTAATAATAAAACTACAATTATTAATACATACTCATTAATTTATTTACCTATTTATATATATATATATATATTTATTTATTTAATTAGTTTTATTTTCGATCAGATGAATAAAATAATATTTAATTCAGAATAAACACACACACATCATATATATATATATATATATATATATATATATATATATATATATATATATATATATATAAGGCAATAAACACATATATAAGATAACCATGTTTATTCATATGCGCGCTGCTTACATTGTGATAAAAAGTCCCATCATAACAACACGCACCTGCACGCACGCACACACACACACACACACCGACAGACAAACACAATTATATATATATATACACACACATGTGTATATATATATATATATATGTGTGTATATATATAATATATAATTGTGTTTGTCTGTTTGTGTGTGTATGTGTATTCTTACAAAATATATATGTATTTGTCCTAAACCCTATTGTATAAAGGACATATACATGTGCGTGTAGGGTATATAGGGTTCATATATATGTTATATTGTATATATGTTAGCATGTAATTGCCTATTGAGAGCTTTGAACAGTTTAAGCAACTTTACAGGTAGTATTAATTATTGTTGTTGTCGTTATATTATATTATCGTTGATGTGTGTTGGTGATGTTATTATTATTATTATTATTATTTTTATTATTATTATTATTATTATTATTATTATCATTACTCCTGCTACTTTTAACAGCTTACTCATCAATCAACTACAATTATATTGTTAGTTGTAGCTTCTGTTTAGGAATGTTGTGTGTGTGCGTGTGTGCGTGCATGCATGCATAATGTCGTATGTAAACCTGCATAAATAAAATGGCTATTTGATAGTTTGTACGTGTGTGTGTGTGGGTAAATGAATGAATGAATGAATGAATGAATGAATGAATGAATGAATGAATGAATGAATGAATGAATGAATGAATGAATGAATGAATGAATGAACGAACGAACGAATGAACGAACGAACGAACGAACGAACGAATGAATGAATAAATGAGTGAATGTCAAAGTAAAAATGAAAGAAAGGATAGGTTACTATTATTAATATTAACGTGATGATTGTGACGAATAAACCGTCCTTAAGTTTTCGCTGTTACATCCGCTTTTACTGACGATGACGACGACGATGATGATGATGGTTATAAGGATGATGATGTTGATGAAGATAGAAGTGAAGATGGAGGTGATGGTGATGATGATTGTGACGATGATGATGTTGATGGGTAGGATAAAATTGGGGATGGTGATGATGAAGGAAAAGAAATGATGATGACGATAATTATGTTGTACACAGTAAAGATGATTAGATTGATAATTTGTGTAAATGTCTTGAATATGAAAGCAGTCCATTATTAATTATATTAATTATTTTTATATAATAGCTCGTTATTATTGGTATTTTATTTTCCTGTTGTGACATCATCATCGTCGTCGTCATCACCATCTTCTTCATAGTCGTCGTCATCATCGTCTTCTTTATCATCATTGTCTTCATCGTCGTCATCTTCGTCACCATCGTCATTTTCAGGATCATCATCGTCATCATCATCACTGCCAAAATGTACTCGCAGGCAGATGTTTGAGTGTAACTTTATTTGAATATTTTGCTCATTCGGCTTGGATTTCAATCGATATATGTATAAAATTTTAGAGAGAGGAGAAGAAAGAGAGAGAGAAAGAGGAGAAAAAAGAGAGAAAGAGAAAAATGGAGAGAGAGAGAGTAGGAAACAAACAAGCAAACAAATTGACAAAAAGAAAGAGAAAGAGAACGAAAGTGAAGGTGAATAAAAGAACGATTGAAAGAGGTTAACGAAAAAACACTCAAAAATAGAGTTAAGTAAGACCATGACGTCATAGTAAGACTAGTGACGTCATGACGAAATGAATGTCGTTAAAGCACGACCTTTCACAGTACCACAGCCAGCAACAAGAATTATAACAACAATAATAATAACTATAATTATCGGTGCGATTTAAAAAAATTATAACCATAGTAATAATTATTATTATAACTGGAAAAAATTATGATCATAATTTGTTTGGACGAGGGGTTCCAGTTTGGTTCAATGCCGCATGAAAGAGACGGAATATTTGAGATTAGTTCGACGTTAAACCGAGTCTCTCAAATGCAGCATAGAGACAGGCTGGTCTAAATATCATCATCATGATCGCCGTTATTCATAATTATAATTTATTATGATTGCGATTTGATTATGATCATAATTTTTGGCGGTTGCGAATGTGTCGTGGACTCTAATGGGATTCCTCCCGTGTATTTTGATATTTCGTGATTGGATGAGTGTAAGGATATGTATTATGATTAAGATTATTGTTCTTTCTCTCTCTCTCTCTCTCTCTCTCTCTCTTTCTTTCTTTCTTTCTTTCTTTCATTCTTTTTCTCGTTCTCTCTCTCTCTCTCTCTCTCTCTCTCTCTCTCGTTCTCTCTCTCTCTCTCTCTCTCTCTCTCTCTCTCTCTCTCTCTCTCTCTTCCTTTCTGTGTTTTATTATCTATCTTCCTTAAAAAAACGAACTAACATTCCATACTTTTCATCAAAAATGAAATGACTACTTGTTAGTTTTAATATAATATAATATAATATAATTTAATATAATTATTATTTATATATTAGTCGTTGGAGTGCCCAAGATTTGACCGTATATTATATGCAAGATTGAATGGCGGTATCTTTTGTACATATAACAGACAGCCAAATCTAATAGCAATGTTTTGAAATAAAAATTATTTTATAATAATAAAATTATTAAAATAATTATGAAATCATTTTTCTTTTAGTTTCTTCTTTAATTCATTCATTCATTCATTCATTCATTCATTCATTCATTCATTCATTCATTCATTCATTCACTTGAGTATTCGTTTGGCCATGTTCAGTCATTTGTTCATTCGTTCGCTCGTTCATTCATTTATTTATTCGTTCATTCATTCATTCGTTTATTTATTCATTCATTCGTTTATTTATTCATTCATTTATTCATTCATTCACTAAAAACTTTCCTTCGATATTTTCTCTCATCTTTCGAGTCTTCACAAAATTCTTCAGGTGTCTGATGAATGAAAGCAAACTTTAGAGAAAAAATTGTAATAATTATGACGAAAAATAATAAAATAGTTATTATGTTTATTATTGTTATTATTATTATTATTATGAAGCAAAATAAGAAAAAAGTTAGAGAATGAAGAGAAAAACTGCTGTCAGGAAAATTTAAAATTCAAATGAGATTCGTGAAGGAGGCATGATGTACTTAGTTACCTTATAACAACAAAATCCTAATAAATAATAATAATTATAATTATTATTATTATTATTACAACCACAACCGCAACAACAAATTATAACAAAATGACGTCACCATCAGCATAGTAACAGCAACGACGACTTTAACTCTATTAAAATTACCGTCAATGATTTTATATTTATATATTAATTATTATATCGATAATAATAACCGGCAACAAGGTATAAATATAATAAAATAATAAATGTTTTTAATTATTATTTGTAATTATTACGCGTTCACACACACACACATACACACCTTTAGAATAACTAACCTTTTTACTTTTGAAATTTTTCACAAAATTTGTTGCAAAAAACAAACTAAATAACTCTAATCTTTTATTATTTTGATAAAATAATTAAATCAAAAAGGTTCATAGATGAGTTAATTTAATGTCTATGCATGTACAATACACCCAAGAAATTAAAAAGAAAACTTTATTTTCGCCCGGCAAAAGCATTTTTTATCTATGTAACAAAAAACTCACCAAATCCGACACCTTTTAAACTTGTATTGTTAGGGAATGGGCGTGATCAGCGACAGCTAATCAGAGAAGAGAATTCAGATGATTGAAATACAGGTGTCTACGTGTTCGGCAACTCTTGGACAAATACACAGGGTACACTCTTGGGTACACAGAAATGCACAGACACAAACAGACACTCACATGCACACACACACCCGGAGATTTGTATATGTATATACATATGTAGAGAGAAAGAGAGAGAAGGAGAAAGAGAGAGAGATGTATATACATATACGACATATATATGTATATATATACATATATATATATATATATATATATATATAGAGAGAGAGAGAGAGAGAGAGAGAGAGAGAGAGTGAGAGAAAAGGAAAGAGTCGTTAGTTCGAGGAAGTTATTTGAATATTTTGCTGTCTGCAATTGCTGCTGATGACGATGACGACGACGATGATGATGATGGTGACGATGGCGTTGATGATGGTGATGATAATGATGATGACGATGGCGTTGATTACGACGACGATGATGATGATGATGTTAATGATGACGAACCATGGCAAATGTAAAGATCATTACGAGGGTTGAACGATAAGAAATTGAAAAAAAATTCACCATCGTTATCATCTTCATCACCATTATCATTGTCATCATCATCATTGTCATCATCATCATTGTCATCATCATCATTGTCATCATCACCATCATTATCATCATCTCTTGGATAGAGCAGGTGAAATTTAACTATTTTGAATTATTGATTATCACAACACTACAATATACCAATTATTTGACATTGATGTTGGTATCGATGATGATGATGATGTTGCTGTTGTTGATAATGATGATGATGAGGAAGATGATATTAATGATAATGATGTTGTTTTGTTGATGATTACGACGACGACGATAATGATGATGTTGACTGGCTCCTAACATTTACATAATAATTATTATTATAGTAAATATTTATCATTAAATTATATTATAATTACATAGAAAATAAGGTATTTTCTATATTTATGTTTACTATATAAACGGCGCTTTTAGGTACATTTAAGTGAAAATTGTACTGAAAACTTATTTTAAATACATTCAATAAATACTGTTCTAAACATTACGCGCTATATTAGGGACCGTAAAAAGTTAAGAAATGTGTCTGGTGCCATCTTAATCCGTTAAATTAAGACTAGTTTCTTGGTTTTCTATATTTCAGTGTTTCATTAATATAAACGGATGATAGAGAATATGTGGAAACACACATGCACACGTACACATACGTACACACACAAATACACATGCATACATATAAGCACATACATATATATATATATACATATGTCATTGGTGTAATCATTGTCATTTCTTGGAATTTGAAATTCAAATTCGAGAGTAAAGCAGATGACGATAAGAAGCTATCGAGGTTCGATATCTATACGCTTTCTTACAAGTAAATGTATCGATTTCTGAGAGCTTAAATGCTTTTTTGATTGCCATTTTAAAGGCTTTATTCACTTACACGTTCTCAGTCCTTTCATGTATCGAGAGAATAGAGTTGTTTAGTGATTTAGATGTTTGTACTTCCATATTTCGATTCAATGTAACTGAAAAAATGTTTAAAAAAGTTGTCGTTAGGAGCCTTTACAGAATTTTCACATTTTGAAATGATATTATCTAAGATAGGCACGTAGAATGATTCACTACTATGGTTAAAAATACAAGTTATCAGGTAGAGAATTAAGATAAGAATCAAGAAAATATATGCAGATATGAGTCAGTAGAAGATATTTTTTTAAAATGTCAAATTTCAAAATTGACAATATATTTCTGAGGAATCAAACAGTCGACTAAATGTTTATTATGTTTAGGAACAGCCTTTATGTGCAGAAGCAAATAATTTTGAGTAAAAGTTTCGTCTAAACTTTCAAATAAACATTTGAAATTGAATTTGTGTCAGTGTCTTTAATTAGATTTTATCTTATTATTTCATGACTGTATATATTTGCATAAAAATCTACAGTATGAGTTTATTACAAGCACGATTTGACAGATGTTGAAATACACATTACACATCTATGCATCGTTTAGTTAACGTATGAAAATATTTCTTTGTGTTTTCAATTAAGTTCACTTTTTTGTTTGGCGTTTAAATTTTAAATGGCTATATTCGTGAATTGTTCAATAAAAATTTCGTAAGAAATCTAGGAGAACATGTCCACGCCGGCCAGACGCAGATTGATGAGAGATTTTAAAAAGTAAATTTTTAGCCAACTTTTGAAACGTTTTTCTAATCTCTCTGTCCTTTCCTGATAAAATTCCTTCTATGTAAAATTCTCCCATTTTTTTTCTTAGGCTGCAAGAAGATCCTCCGGCCGGCGTTAGTGGAGCCCCCACTGATAACAATATTATGAAATGGCATGCTGTCATCTTTGGGTTGAGTAAAATTAATAACTCATTTTTTAACTAATAAATTGGAATCAGTGGTAAAGTGACTAATTTGTTTTTTGTAATTTGAAATTAATAATGATTTTTTTGCCATTTTGGTGATGCAACATTCAAGATTTATTTCAACTGTAAAGCTCATTTGAATCATAATTCATTATATTATATTTTATGCTTTTATTATATAAATAATTAAAATTTAAATAATTATTTTTTTTTAAATAAAAATGCTGTCGTTTAAGTATTTTTCAAATATATTACAAATTATAAAAATTAAATGTTGACTATTTTTCATTTGTATAAAATTCAGTCCCCATGACACTCCATTTGAAGATGGAACATTCAGACTGACGATTTCCTTCACAGAAGACTACCCCAATAAACCACCAACCGTTCAATTCATTTCAAAGATGTTCCATCCCAATGGTATCATATTACTTTTTAATTTACAATATAAATATAATTTAAAAACCCTAAAATTACAATTTTAATTAATTATATTAGTTATAAATTATTTTTATACCAAGTGTATGCAGATGGCAGCATTTGCCTGGATCTCTTGCAAAATAGATGGAGTCCAACATATGACGTTGCGGCCATTTTAACTTCCATTCAAGTAAGCCTCATTTTATAACTTTTTTCATTGTCAAACATTATCTATTATTTTGTTATTTAAAAAATTGAATGCTATATTAAGTAAGTGATGTATGATAATTTTGCTGGATGATATTGAGAATCATTTCAATTACTTTTCTTAATTCAGATAAGTGATTGAATTATAATTTTTTCACTAATTTGCAGTCACTTCTCGACGAACCAAATCCCAACAGTCCGGCAAACAATACCGCCGCCCAACTATACCAAAGTAACAGGAGGGAATATGAAAAGATGGTAGCTATTGTTGTCGAAGAAAGCTGGGTCCACAGATGAATTTTTAATTTCAAATTTAACTTATTCATATTTTATAATTATTTTTTTGTCAATTTGTCTAAATAAATAGTGTTTCCTAGCGTTTTTGATACTATTTGCTAGCTTTTTAAAGGTTGTCATGTATATAAAATATATTCTATTTATGAAGGTTGAATCCCGTCGTGTTTTATTTTGGATAATTGTTGAAAATTATTTTCTGCCAGATGGCAACGTTCAAAGAATTTTGTAAACAAAGTGAAGTTCACTTTTAATTTATATTTTGCGTTAACTCCTTCGTTTGATAAAAAAAATAGAAGAGTTGTTAAACTGCGAGTATTTTCAATTAGAAAATAAAAAATGGAGACTAAAAAAGATTCTGATCAGTTGCTGGCTTTAAAAGGTTCTCAACAAATTATTCAAAATTTTATTTTAAAATTGTTATTAATAGAAAATATAAATTCTAATAAATAATAAATAAATAACCAACAACTTTTCTTTTTCATTTAAATTTTTTTACTTTTTTTTCTATTTTTGTTAGTCATGCGACTGACCAAACCAACTCTGAGTTCTTCCTCATCTTCCCTCCTTCAATGCGACCCCAGAGATATGCCCAACAACTCCTTCGAGATAAACGCTAAATTGGAGACAGATGTTCTCCCAAACTTCAACAACATCTCCCTGGGTAGATGCATCATTTTGCCACAAAATTTTGGGTTAAATTTTTAAAAATTTTATTAATTTAAAATATTTATAAAAAATAATAATTTTTACTGATGAAACACTCATAAATTTGTTTAACAAATTTTCTTTCTACAGAAATATATTTTTAGGTGAGACATTCACCAGCTACATTAGTGTAAATAATGAAAGTGATCAGATATGCACAGACGTTCAAATCAAGGTTTCTATTCATTTAATTAATTATTCCCTCAGAAATTTATAGACTTCAAACACTATATACTTAATATATTTATTCACTTTAATTAACTATATTTTAATTTTTATTACTTATTGTTATTGCTTAATTACCTCCACTACCTTTCTAGGCTGAGTTGCAAACAAGTTCGCAACGACTTGTGTTGAATGTCCCCGGTCAAACGAGGTCAGAACTTCAGCCCGGTTCCAGCATCGACGAGATCATTCAACATGAAGTCAAGGAACTGGGTACACATATGTTAGTGGATAGACTGACAGATGGATGAATGAATGTGTTAATATAGATAGATGAATAGAAATTATTTAAGGATACATAGATTTATTGATTGGTTGAGTAGATTAATGAATGAAAGAATAAAAACTGTCTGAGTGAATGAATGAATGATTGAATGAATGAATTAAATCCACAGACTTGTTTGTGCAGTGAACTACAACACACCTCATGTTGAAAAGATGCACTTTAGAAAATTCTTCAAATTCCATGTTAGTGTCTGCCTTTACATTTATTATTTTCATTATTATTATTTTATTGCAATTATTATAAATATATTACATTATTATTCTATTATTAATATATTATAATTATTATAAATAAATTATATTTTTATTTCGTTATTATTTTTCTGATTATTTTTCCTACCAGGTTTTGAAACCCCTAGATGTGAAAACAAAATTTTACTCGGTTGAGGTGCAGATTCTTTTAAATGTTTTTTTTTAAAATTTTATTTCATCCATCCATCCATTCCAACTTATAAATAATATTCAACACGATAAAAACAAATAATAAAATAGTAATAATTAATCTATTCAAAATGTGAATTCCAAAAATTCTAAAGTCCGATGAAATTTTCTTGGAGGCCCAACTGCAGAATATAACACCTAACCCAATGTTTCTTGAAAGGGTGTCTTTGGAACCTTCCAGCCCATACAAAGTTGAATCACTCAATGATGTGCATACCGTGACTGGGTATGTATATCTTTGTGTATGTAACTCCCTTTTTTACTATATTTATCTATCCTTTCTCCTCCCTTCTCTATCTCACTCTCTTTCTTCTCTCTCTCTCTCTTTCTTTTTCTGGATTTTCAGATGATAAAGTTTAGTGTTTTATTTCTTTGTTGCTTTTGAAAGGTTTTTTAAAAATCTTGTTTGGTTGGTTCTTTTTCAGACTTGCCCAATCATACTTTTTTTAAAAATATTTTATATGATTTTTTTTTCAACACCGGCCAGCAAGAGTTCTAACCAGACCATCTTCGACCCTGTCGTCTTCATCAACAGCCAGGATACAAGGCAGTATCTCTACAAGCTAACCATGCAAAGACAACCAGCAACAACGACATCCAACAACAACAACAACACTGTTGACTCTAACTTATCTCTACCACCATCTTCTTCCTCCTTATCTTCTCAGCCATCTGGGGTTCACCCCTTGCTGGCTAAAGGTTTTTCTGGGAGTTTTTTTTCTAGATTTTTTAGTTAAATGATTTTTAAAATGATAGTTTGGTCACAGTTTTATTTGCTTTCTACTCTTAGTGTTGTTAAAATATTAAATGTTATGTGGTGGTAGCAGCAGTAGTAGTAGTAATAATAGTATGGTTTATAATAGTAGTAGTGACAATAGTCCTACCTTGGGAAACTGGGTCTCTGGACGTTAAACGAAGATTGATTGATTGATTGATTGATTGATTGATTGACAATAGTAGCAGCAGCAGTAGTAATTAAATACATACATACATATATATATATATAACCATCAGGACTTTTCAACATTGGAAAACTTGACATTGTTTGGAAATCAAACATGGGTGAACGGGGTAGATTACAGACCAGCCAATTGCAAAGAGTTGCCCCAGGTACAGGTGACCTTAAGGTCAAAGTCATAAGGTCACCTGCAGAGGTCATGGTAGGGGTCATTTATTCTGTGGCCGTTTCTATTACTAATTGCTGGTAAGTTATTTGGTTTGGCTATATGTGTGTTTGTTTGTATGTGTGTGTTTATGTGTATATATCTGTATCATATATCTTCACCAGTGAACGACCAATGGATCTAGTAGTATCATTACACAGCAATCACAGGCAAGGTTATGCTTGGTGTGGTCTCAGCGGCCAGCCAATAGGAAGGCTCGAAATCGGGGCGAGTACTGTCCTTGACCTTGAAATTATGATACTCATCACTGGCCTGATTGTAAGTTCGTTTTTAGGAATTTTTTTTCTATCTATTTTTCATTTTCATGTCAAGTTATTTTTTAATAAATTGTTATTTTATTCGTTGATCAGTCTGTCTGCTCGCCTGTCTTGTCTTATTTATATTTTTAGTTCATCCAATCCATTCATTTATTCATCAATCATGCATTTATCATGAATTGATTTATATATCTTTTATCCATTTATCTAACAAACAAATAAACAATCAAACAAACATTCATTCATTCGTTCATTTATTCACTCATTCATTCATTTCCACCCACACAGAGCGTATCAGGCCTTCATATCACCGACCAATTCCTGAAGAGAACTTACGAGAACGATGACGTCTTCCAACTTCTAGCTTACGACGGTCACGGCTATGATTACGACGACGACGATCATTATGACGTCACCAATGGTGGTGGTGTCGATAATGATGCCAATGTTCGAGCCGGTGGAAAAAATTTTGAGAAATTTTGTGGTAGCTGAGTTGGGATTTTTTTTTGTGATGGTGATGTTATGTTATGTATCTCTAATGTATTATGCGGTTTGTTTGGTTGTTTGTATATCTGTCTGTCTGTCTGCCTATCTCTCTATACCTCTTCGTTTGTCTGTTTGTTTTTATTTTGTCGTTTAAATTTGTAATTATGCAAATAAATTTTAAACAGTTAAATATCTACGAGTTCTGTTCTAATAAATGAAACATAAGAAATCTTAAACTTCTATTCACTATTAGCTAGTATAGCAGTCCTGTCGTCGTTTCGCCATTAGTAGGTGCTAAAACACGGAGGGTTTCAAAACGAATTTGTAAGCCAGAAGACACGTATTTGAATAGCAAAGCTTAGCAAATGAAACGTTCGAAGAACAGACAATACACTTTTTAAAGGATTTGCTTTTATGTCTGTTACTGTTGATGTCTTCAAATGATAGGATGGTATAGATATTTTCAAGTAATTCTGCTGATTCCGACTGAGTCCGATACTTCAAAGATCAAATTAGGAGTTGTTTGACAACTTTCCCACGCAAACAAATCACACAAAATCCGAAGAATAAAATATGTAAGTAAGTAAGTAAATAATGGCGTAATTATCTTTAATAAGATGACGTCATCGTCATAGTTATTCATCTGTTGTAACCTTCTAGCCAGTAGGTCTGCATTTCGCCTTTACCCTTGTGGAAAAATTTTTTAATAAATATAATTATCAAATATTGTGACGTCATCACGATCGTCGTCATCAATATAATAATAATAATAATGACTATAATAGTAGTAGAAGCGATAGTTTCTGTAGTAGTAGCAGCAGTAGTAAGTATAGTAGTAACACCGATGATGATAATTTTCTTTTTCATCATCATCGTTGTCGTCGCTATTATCAATCTAATGATAGTACTGATACTACTGTTAATGACGACAACAACAACAATAATAATAATAAATCTACGTCATCGTTTACGTCACCTTGATGAACATTTTCTCTCTGGGGACGATTGAAAACTGTGGATGTCTCCTTAATAATTCTCTGGTCGTCGGGCTTATATGAATCTTTTTAGCTGTCATATTAATATAATTAAAAGTCATTATTATTATTATTATTATTATTATTACTACGGTTGTTAATTGTTCTAAGAATTCTCTGATAATTAACTGGAATAATAATAATAGTTGTAATAATTATTATAATTTTAAATAAAATAATTAGTACTGTTAGAAGTAATAATTTAAAGAGCAGTAATATTACTAAACTAAACCTTCGCCATGGGATTCCATCCTACTTGCTGTATTAACGGTATCGCCGAACAAACAGTACCTTGGCATTTTCAGGCCAACTACACCGGCCACGGCCGATCCTAACATGCGGACGGAGAATAGTAAAAAAATTACTAGTACTAATTACTACCCAAGTCTTAACACTGTTTGGCGTTTGTTAGTATTTTAAATATATTACACAGTGGCATTGTTACGTTAATTAGCATTACTAACCACTATGCAGTCCGATTCTCAACAGTAACTCCTCACCAGGCAGATGACTGATTTTGAATAAATCAGAAAATCTCAAAAGACATAACGACAACTCAGCCATCTGCCTGGCGTGGTCTTTTATTATCTGTATTATAAAAAGTGTTATTATTATTTATGTTACTATTACTACAACTACTAGTATGGTACTGCTATTACTGCCGCTGCTACTACTACAATTTGTACTACATAACAACTATTTTTACTACACAAATGCTACAGCTACTACTTAAACGAATAATATTGTAAGTAATTTTTATTAAAAAGGTTCTGACCTTTGGCACCCCTGAGGCCACCATGTATGCGTCGCCAATCGTCTCAACTTTGTAAACTTCATAGCATTCTATGCGCTCGTCAAAACCGCTTTTGGTGAGGCCGGTGACGACGTGAGGATGACGACAATCGTGACGTGATAATGATGATGATTGTGATGTGATGACGATGGCGGTGAGGATATCATGGTATTCGTTATGTTATTACACACAAAAAATACAAACAAGAATACAAAATTCATCAATAATACAAATAATATACAAGCAAAATACAAGCAGAAATAGGCAAAAATCTCAAAAATTCAAACAAAGCACAAAGTATAGATGCAAGAATACACAAAACAAAAATAAAGATAGACAATAGAAACACGATAATACCTGTACAGCTCATTCAACATGCTGACGATCTGCATGGGCGTACTGCGAGATGAAATTTCGGTAAATTTGACGATGTCGCTAAAATATATTGTCACTGAATCGTAGTGCTTGGCCTCAACTCCCTGGCTTGACATTAACTGTTTGACTACCTATGAATAATAATAATACAAACAGTTATCATTATCTTCATCAACTTCGTTATCTTCCACAAAAATTAGCCCAAAATCGAACTTAACCTCTAGGAGACATAGCTAACCTCAGCTGGTAACATCTGATATAGCAAAGCATTTGCTCGCCGTTTTTCAGCCGTCAGTTCCTGCGACTTGCTCTGCACTGCAGCCGCAAAGCTAGCGACTTTAGCTAAAAGTTCATTCAGCCGAGCTGAAAACCAAAGAAGTAGGCAGAGAGCTACGACTGTGCTTATGACAAACGCCATTATGTATGCGATTGTTTTAGCTCTCATTTCGTCTGAGTAACTATGATGATGAATTGTGATGAATTATGATGAAACGTGATGAATTATGACAAATTGTGGTTTATTAATATGGCTTGTTCTTGGTTGTTGTAAAAATGTAAAATGATTGTATCGTTATTTGTAATAATCATGAAGATACTGATAATGATGATGGTTACAAAAGTAACGATGATGATGAAAAACCTAGTTAAATTAGTCAGCAAATCAGAGAGCATGTTGTTTTTCAACTGTGTAGTCAGATCGATAATGAAGGTAAAATTACGAAACCAATTATTCATATCGATCAGTCTATCCTCTCCCGACCTGGATGAATGAATAAAATGAATGAATCAATGAATTATCAAATGCACAAACAACCAAACGAACAAATGAATTATAAACCAAGTTTATTGATACATGTACACGTATAGTAACTCAAAACAACACATGTCACGTAGCAATTAGTAGTAGCAGTAACAACGATAGTATTCTACAGTAGTAACAGGCAGTAACAGTTAGAGTCATTATTATACCATAGTTACTTATTAAAATGGTCAAAATTTGCACTAATTAGAATTAGTATAGTAATCAGAAATTTAGTACAATGACTTATTAAAGCAGTCCAGATCTCCCATGTAGTTATGTCTTATATGGTCCAGTCTCCATTTATAGTTAGCCGGATATTCAGTGGCGTTCATCGCTTGGTTGTAACCCATTTCCGTTTCCGGGTCTAATTTGAAAACCTAAAAAATAAATTTTTTTAGAAATTGAAATAAAATAATTATAATAAATAATAATATCGAAAGTTCTACTACAAATAATAATACTATTATTGCTACTGCTGAAGCTTATAATACTATTAGTACTGTTGAAATTTCTTACATTAAACTGCTACTACTACTAAAAATAATAACCATAATAATAATAACAACAATAAAACGAATAATAATTAAAGACGTAATTAACTTGATTCAGGAGGTTGTCGGCTGAACCTTCGGCGAATAGCATGTTACTGTAGGCTGAGGTGGTCAGCTTACACTGGCCGTAGAACAAGACACCCAGGGCACGCATTTGTCCGTATGAATCAACCACCTGACCAATTATTCAACTATAGTTATTTAATAGTAGTAGTATTAAGTAGTTCTTGTAGCAGCAGTAGTAGTAGTTGTAGCAATAGAAGTAATAGCAGTAGCATTAGTAGATATAGCAATAGAAGTAGCAGCAGTAGTAGTAGTAATAGCAGTAGTAGTAGTATTATTGGTATCTGTAGTAGTAGCAGGAACAGTTGCAGTAGTAGCAGCAGTAGTAGGGATAACAGCAGTAGCAGTAGCGTATGAATCACACAACAGACCTGTCCTAATAAATTAATGGATACAGGGTGCTTCCAAAAATCCGTCACAGCCGGTACTTTGATGAAACCGGAACCGAATCTCAACAAGTATGACGTCACTTCCGTGTACGTTTTAAAAGTTGCGTAAGTCAAGTCGGCGATAATTGAGTAATTGCTCGAAAAACCGGAACGTAGATTAATGACAAATTTTTGAAATTGATTCTTAGTGTTGAGCGGAGTATCGGCCAGTTTGAAGTTTTCCGGCCAAATGGGCAGATCTGAAAACGCTTCATCTGTATTCGTCTATGTAGTGTTTTGTTCTTATAATTATCTATCATCGATTATGTTATCACTATGTTTCATCTGTTAGTTCTTTGTTAGCAAAAGTTGTCGCTAGTAATAGTAAAAGTAGTAACCGCAGTAGCAGTAGCAGTAGTAGCAGCATCAATGAAGTGCAAAATACCTATCCGTAACTTTATTTATTCGATGAAAACCACTCAAAATTAACGCTATGGTTAATATGAATAAAACCATAAACACTCCATTACATAATACTAACCTGCATAACGAAACAGTAATTTTACCAACCATAGCTATTGAAAGCCGACTCAAACTGATGTTGTCATTAGAATTGGCGGTCCATACTTTCATGCCTCTCTCCAGACCAAGGTTGTAGACAAAAGTTTGTAGACTGTTGAGTTGGTTGAAATTTGTGATGCACTGGTAGGCAACGCTGTAGCCAACTATCGATTCCTTTCGTAAATTTTCGGTCGAAGTGTTTTTTGCTGTTGTTGTTTTGTGCTTTATTATGACGTCATCGTCGTCGTTTGGTATGATTTATTTTCATCATCCAATGTTAAACACTTTTAAAATCGCACATTTGGTTGTTGTTGTCATCATCTTCGTATTGTACGTATATATAGTTATTATCATTATTAATAACATCATCGTCGTCGTTATCATCATCAGCAGCAGCCGCATCATCATCGTCGTCGTCATCATCATCTCACCTTCAGATCGATGCACACCAAGACGAGCAACGCAAGCACTGGCAGGAGAACCACCGTCATCATCTTCACGATCGTCAGAACTCTGACCACCATCATCATCATCATCTCCATCACCGTCAACATCATCATCATTATGTTTTGTATCATCATCATCATCATTATCAAAACTATCGTCATCGTCATCATCTTAAACAATGTCGTCATCATTAGATAACAATCGCCAATTTGATAGATGTCGGATAATCACTTTACCATATCCAAGAAAGGCAATTTCAGTTCACCATCGACAACAACTTAATCAATGTAATCACCCCCACCATCATCATCATTATTACCATCATCATCATTATCACCATCACCATCATTATCATCATCATCCAAACCTGTTGGCTCGTTGCTTGGTGATTATATTATTAACTCTCATAACGGCTTCTGCTTCCGAAATGGTAAGTGAAGGCGCCTGTGTCCTCATATGTATCTTTGACCTAAATGCAACCCCTTCACGTGATTGGCCGGTTAATTGGGTCAGGTAGTTCGATGATGATGGTTGATTTTTGTTGTTGTTGCTGCTGCTGACTTTGTTGCTGTGCATGATGTTGAGGATCGACAACTGGGCGGCGTCTGGTGGTGGTGGTGCCGTTGTATGGTGACTCGATGGCTTCAGTTTTTTGCTCGTCTGGCTGTTAGTCTGGTTGTTTGTCTGGTCGTTGGGGTCTGTCTGGCTATTGTTGTTTGTCTGGCTGTTGTTGTTCTCAGCCATTATGTTAATTTTATCCTTAAACAATTGTATGGATCTAACTTTGCAAATTGAAGTGTTTAAAATCTTTTGAAAAAACTGACGCTTTCATCTTCTTTTATACCATGTCAAGATGAGCACACGCACACACAGACACACATACACACCACACACATACACACACACAGACACACATACATACACGTACACGCACGCGATATTTTCAACCAGAAAGATTATCAAACTGACATTTTTAAATTTAACCCATGCGGTTCGACTATTCATCTTTTCGAATACTCTTTTCAAATGAAAAATGACAGCAAAATTAATTAATTAATAATAAAATCCAGGTGAAAAAATACAAAGATAAAAAAGTACAAATTTTTTATTCTCTGGAGAAAATGTTTCAAAAACGATGAACTTTGTATAAAAGCACGCAGCATAGAAAAGAAATAATAGTTGATTATGCACGCATTTAAAATCTTTAAAAATTACATACATACTCACGCACACACAAGCAAACAAACACACAAACAAACACACAAACAAAAAAACGCATATCATCGCCAATTTTATAAAATAACTTCTTTTCCTCTAAAAATATTAATATAAAATGTCAATCAATCATTTAGTTGTACACAATTTTTTTTATAGAATAAGCATTTTTATGTATAAGGAATTATAAACACACACACACCACACACACACACAAACACACATATATATATATATACATATATATATATGTATGTATACACGTATAAGTTTAAGATGCTAAATTTTATGCCAGGTATACGCATACAGATACAGATAAAATAACTCTTTCCTAGACAGAAGATAACGCTAAATAGTGTGCGTGTGTGTATACTATACATGGAATCACGAAACAAAGCGACAAGATTTTTTTTAAATATTTGAAAATTGAAAAATTAAAAAGCAGGTAACAAAACAAAAGAGATAATCTATTCTCGATTATTTTATCTATATTTAAATTTATAATTGCCATACATAAAAACTATTAATATATCCATAATAATATCTATAATATTATTGCATAATTATTACGGTTTCGTTTCGTTTCCAAACAACAGTAGACGTCACAATTTCCATTCAAATTTAATCAAAAAGTTAAAATCTTTGATGAAATAAAAACTACTCACTGACAAGTGTTTCGTTGCATGCTCACACCTGTATTATTTTTTCAAAAAATTTTGGCAACTTTACTCAAGTAGTAGTAGTATAAATACATAGTAGAAGTATTAATACTAGTAGTAGTGGCAGCAGCTGTAGTAGTAGTAGTAGCATTGGTGGTCGTTGTAGCATACACACAAATCCAAAAACACACATGTTGTACACCCAGTGATTTAATGTCATTTAACTCTGATCGTAAAATAAATTGTATAGATTTTGCAAAAATAATATAAACGTACATACTATATATAGAATAAAACAACAAATAAAATGGAAGTATCGTGAAAGAAGTTGCATAAAAACAAGCAGAGGCGAGAAATAAAAATCACGGTTGAGCATCCCAAATGAATTAATAAATATCTTTATATGACTTTAATATCGAAATAAATGGTTCAACAATTAGTCAATTATTTAATTAGTTCATCAATTAATTAACTAATCAATTAATTAACCAATCATTTAAGTAAGTGAAGAAATATAGAAAAAATTAATTTTGATCCGACACCAATTCAGTGTACCAGGTGGGTAGTATTTGATAACCATTGATGAAGTTAGCACCGTCACCAACGACACTACTACCACTACTACTACTACTACCACTATTACTATTATTACAATTACTATTAGTAGCAGTAGTGGTAGTAAAAGTGTTAGTAGTATTATCTTAGCTTGGTGCATCTGATAACCTTTTCCGTTGAACTGTATTCAAATTGGTAAATGCTGTTTTCCAAATAAAAAGATAGTGGTAATTCAATAAATATTATTAATAATAATAATATAATTAATTAATCATTATTATATATAAATTATAACCTGTTTTCATCAGTTACGTTATGCTTAACAAATCTAAGCATTTCGTCTAAAAAGTGAAAGCAAACTCGCGGACTCCATACCTATATTTAATAATAGATCATATTATCTTTTTATTATTACAATAAAGTACAATAAATATTATTAATTATAGATTCTATATTTATAAATAATCTAGATCAAGTGAAATAACTATGCAATGATAACAAAATAACAATGAAATAATAATAAAATAATAACAACGAAATGATAGTTTTCAGTACTATGCTTTGGCTTGGTATATCTGATGTAGAGAATTCCTTAATATAATCCACGATTCCATCGTCATCCCTGAAACCGGCAATGATGCTTTTTATGCCAATTAGGTAACTCTGGGCCCACCATTTTAGTAACTTGTATCTTTAAAAAAATTCAGAAAAACATCAATGAAAAATTAAATATTCATAAAATCTTAATCTCAATCATTCATAACATGATCAACCGGTATTCCTCCACCCACCTTCTAGTTAAATTCAGATTTGAAAATTAGCATGATAAGATTATTTGAAAACAGTAAAAATCTACCTTTTAAACGTAAATATTCGGTTATCAGAATCTAGTTTAACATTTGTTTTGAGTTCAATGTATTCCTTTTTGCCATTTATATTTCTTTGGCAATCAACCTCCCCACCAAAAACTAAAAAAAAAGACAAGTAAATTAAAAGGTTTAAAACAGAATTAAAAGGTTTAAAACAGAATTAAAAGGTTTAAAACAGAAAATTTTATAGAAAAATGGGAACTTCTATTTCAACGACAATTAATATATTAAAATTAAATTTAATTGAAAGTTACAAACATAATGTATGATCACCAAGCTTTGCCATATTAACTGACATGAAATATTTGTGGGTGTTAACTGGTTCTAACACATTTGAAAAACTTCCTTCATTCTTTTCAGCTGTGTTTTTATAATAACAAATAATTTTTAAAAAGTTAATCCCAAATATTTTGATTAAATTATCTTAATATTAAAGGAACAATGATTTTTTTTTTAAATAATTCTTTCCATTACTAAAGAAAAAAAACTTGAAAAAATTACTTTATTACCATTTATTAGGGTAAAACATGAAAAATTAATGACACTAATCACTAATGACTAAGTCATACTTGTAGTCAGGTACTGCTCAAATTTAAAACCCCAATAACACATTAATCTCCCTTTTTCAGTATTTTCAAATGTTACATTTGTAGAAGCTTCAGTATCAATAGATACCATGTAACAAACACCATTAAATTTTTTAACAGCAAACAACCAGTCTTCAGATTTTTCATAAGGTGTGCAGAGAAGTTTTGTCATCAATCCTCTCGAGCATACGAAATCTCCTTTATTAATTCTGTTTTTCAATAAAAATAAAACAAAGATTTACTTCTCCAACTTAAGTGATTTTAAGACAAAATATGTGAACATCTCTTTTTCTCGTTCTTTCTCTACAATACAATACAAATACAATACAAAACAATAAAAACACAATACAATGCAAAACAACCTTATACAACACACCACACTCGGACCTGTGCTTATTATTTTCGTTGTACCCAAGAAGATTATTCTGCACAAGACATGTCAGCAAATTATCCAATTGCTCGACAGGTGGAATCACCTTTTTAATGAACGACTCATACCCTGAACTCAAATCAAAATGCACTCCACCGTCAGTGCGATTTGCCAAAAGATAACTGGCTGACGATAGATCCGGCCGATATATAGATTCACAATCAACCGAATAATATCCGATCTCTTCGGATTTGTAATCGTAATGATTATCATCATCAAACTTGATAATAGAACGACCGTTTTGCACCGTGGTTTTGACGCCATTTTCTAATTTTTGTGAACACGATTCAAATATTAGCAGCACACTCATCTTCACTAATTAACGTCCCTTTTTTATTAATACATTTTTTTGTCCAATTTAAAAAAAAGTCAGACTACATGGTAAATTCCCAGGTTTCTCTTTACCTTCATTTGTATGGCGCTACACTCCTACTACCTTCATTTGTATGGCGCTACACTCCTCCTACTTTTTGATCGCTCGATCCATACAAACTTAATACTAGACAACATAGCCATTCAAAGGTGGAAACCGATGCTATTTACTTAATCTTTTGAGTAATTTTCATCAACAACTTCACCATTGACACGCAGAAAGCTAGTCAAATACATCGAATTAGATAAATTATATATATATATATATATATATATATATATATATATATATATATATATATATATATATATATATACACCGGTTTCATATACAAAAAAGAATTAAAGAGAAGTTATATAAAAAGTGAATATATTTATATATGAATAAATAAGAATTCAGTACAAAAAATGGTCACAGACAACAAAGCCCATCAAAAAATTAGAAAGCTTCAGAAATGTAAATATAAACATTACTTGAAAAATATTACACATTTGGAAGTAAATGTTAGCAACTAAATACCTTATTATTTATAGTCATAATATAAACTAAAGGATCAATCAATTTATTTCCTAAATAAATCTCTATACCACTGAGGCAAAACTTCAATCTTCGCATAATTCATTTTATCATCACTATTTTCATCAACATTATTGTCATTATTACTATTACTACTACAAGCACCGTCATTACCAATAGTATCAGAAGTAGCAGCAGCTGTAGAAACATTGGCAGATTCTTCTGTAGTAGCAGCAGCAGTACTAGTAGTAGCGGTAACAGTAGTAGACGTTTCAGTAGCAGTAGTAGTAATTGTATTACTAGCAGTAACACTGCCATCTTTAGCCTGATCTTGGTGCAGATGGAAACATTTGACAATCTTCTTGCCTGGCTCAAACTCAAACATGTAGGATCTGTATTAGAAGATGGATATTTTTTTTTTGTAAAAATATAAATTATAATAATTTATTAATTTAAGAGTAATATAATAACAAATAGTAATAAAAATTTATCTGACCTGTTTTCATCAGTGACATTTTCTCTGATGAAATCTAAGAGCTTATCTAGAAAATTGAAGCACACCTTGGGATTCCATGCGTTGCGAATGCTCTGAGGTAATGGAAATAATTATATCAATATTAATGATGATATCTACTACTAATATTGGCATTTAAAGTTCCAAAAAAGCAATATCTACGTAGAATAAATGAATAAGAAATTTTATAAATTTTACAATATAGTCAAAAATGTAATGGATAGATACAAGATTATCGTAAATATAAATTTTATTATATATATATAACTATTAATTAATTATATTTTAAACAATTTTACAGTATACACTTAACTATTAAGTAAATATATTACATTCAAATATTTTTAATAAATATTATTTCTAATTAAAATTATTTCTAATTATGAAAGTACATTACAATTACCTGACACTGATCTGGAATATTTTTTGTGTACAGTTTAGTAACCTCTCTCACTATTCCATCGTCATCTCTAAACCCAGCCACTATTTTCTTCACCCCGATCAAAATCGACTGACTCCACCATTTTAGCAACTTATACCTGAATAAAAGGAGAATAAAATATCAAAAAAATTACATTATTGATTAATACACTAAAAAATATTTCGGTGCTAGTTAGTTAATAACTAAAAGAGGTAATGGAATAATGAAATTAAGTTTAAAAGTAAAATTTCAGCACCTTCTATATGAATAGTCTTGTCGTTCATTTTTTATGGACATTCTTGTTTTCAATTCTATGTACCTTTTAATCACCTGGTCATCTTTATTTTCTTTGCAATCAATTTCTCCTCCAAAAACTAGAGTAGCATTAGTTAAAAAATTAATATATATAAAAAAAATTAATATTAATAACAATGAAGATAGTATGAATAACAAAAATAATTTATTTACTTAGTGAATGTGAGTTGATCCTCGATCTAACCACAGATACAAATTGCTTGTGGTTATTGACTGGTACGTTGGTTACTGGCTTGCCATCCGGCTTTTCTGCAATTAATTTGTGATTGAAAATTTTAAAATGGAATTATAGAATGAATGACTTAATGAATTTAGTAAAAGTGAAAACTAAAAGGAAGTTAGGTGTTAATTTCAATTCTGAAGTCTTAAATGTACTGTATGAAATTACAAAAATGCAAATAAAATACATATAGTATAGATAGACTATATAATATACAGCGCATTCACTAATCAATGATACTGTCATCTCTAAGGATTTGAATCAAACTGAAAAATTATTTAAATATTTATAAGATGTCTAGATAATAAGAAAAATAAGTACCAGTAGTCATGTACTGTTCAAACTTGAAACCCCAATATGACATTTCTTTCAGTCTGGTAGTCTGTTCTCTTTCCTCTTGCTTCTTCTCATCGGTTTTTATTTCAACGAGATAATGTGTACCTTTGAATTTCCTAACTATGATCAACCAATTCTCATTCAATTCATATGGGGTGCAGAGAAATTTCCTTAGCAGGCCCCGCCAACATATGAAATCTGTCTGCAGGCTGTTTTTATAAGATTAGTTAGTTAGATCAGTTGCAAATGTAATAATTAATATTAATGTAATTTTTTGAAAAATTTTCTTCAATAAAATTTAAAAAATTAAGCAACCACCATACCTTTTGAGTTTTTCACCTTTTTTCGTTAGTGTATTGAATGGTGGATGCAGCGAGATCCATTTGAAAATGTCACCTAATCCCTGAATGTCATTTTCTTTTTTCCCGACAAACGTATCATACCCCACTTTCAGGTCGAGATTCAACTTTTTATTTTTGAGGCGCTTGCCGTACAAGTAAGTGAGAGATGAGTTATCGTCCCGAAAATTAGATTCTGAGTCTAACGAGAAGAACCCCACCTCCGTTGGATACCTGAACCTAGGAGAACTCGTGTGATCGATGCAATCCGGATTTGTATCTAAAATTAAAGAGTCTAGATCGGCATTAAATTTTTTCTTTTTTGGCTCGTCATCATCATTAAAGTAGAAACACTTTTGTCTCTTCATCTTGCAGACAATGGACAGGACCTCGCCTATCTGGTGAAAACAAAGACTAATGAATGAACGATAATAAAGTTATCGTCAACTATATTTATAATGTCTTTGAATATTGTGTAATAAGTTACATATTCTATGCTTTTTGTTTTTTAAAGAGATCCTAAATATCGCTCAATTTCGTAGTTTACTCATCATTATTATTTATTTTAAATTTTACAAACCGTAGATTTTATTTTAAAAAAATTTATAAATTTTTTAAATATAATACTGCAATTATATCTTAATTAGCGATTTTTCTAAATGAAATTAAAATAAGATAAGATCAACATGGAAGTCAGCAGCACATATTTTTGCCCTTCTCTTGTTCTCGAAGCATTCGTTGGGGCCGCCAGTCAGGATCCGTCAATTTTGAAAAAGGCGGAAATTCATTTGAAGTCGTGGGAAACACAGCCAGGGTTCTATAGCGCCGTTGCCGTTAGTACTGGACACTACATCTTTCTTTTTTTATGATCATTCATTCCATCATTCCACTTTTTTAACAACTGAATCTTTGCTCTGAACTTTTTTTGTTCCAGTCCATATTCTTAGACACGAACATAGATGCCAACGTAAGGTGGGTTGCTGCCATGTATTTCAAGAATGGCATAGACAGGTACTGGAGAAAAAATGCACCCAGGTAATTCTATTTGTATTTTTTTTTAATTTTACTTTTTAATCAATAAATTAATCAACTAATCTGTTAATTTGAATGACATTTCATCTTTATTTGTCTATACTTTTTGTAATAAATTATATATATATATATATTTATATAAAATTCTATTTAAAATTGTGTTTAACTACATTGTGTAGCATTAAACAGTTAATTTGATAATCTATACTTGATGTGTGTGTATGTTCATCTTACAATAATGATACTGAAAAAATAAAACTGAATATAATTTTTCAGTTCATGTGTTAGTGTTTCTTTGAATGAATTTTTCAACTAACTAGATAATTGGTTTTTCTAATCAAGTTTAATTTATACTTTGACAAAATTTTAGTGGAATATCCGAAGAAGAGAAGACTTACTTGAAACAACATTTGCTTGAAAGCTTTAATGAGCCCATATTACAGGTCATTTAAATAATTTTTAAAAATTATGATTTTTTAAATTGTCATCATAATTGTTTTTTTTTAAATTATAAAATTCTATTCGTCAAGATTGCATCCCAAGTTGCAATACTGATAGGCAAAATAGCTAGGCATGACTGCCCGAGATTCTGGCCATCATTGGTCCCAGTTCTCATCCAATCATTGCAGAGTACAGATTCAAACCAGCCAATCAAGATTCAGAGGGCTACGTTGACTTTTTATCAGGTCGTCAAAGCCATGGTGTCCAAAAAGTTGCCTGCCGATCGAAAGGTCTTCGAAGAGGTCATGATAATGATTAATTTTCACGTAAAATATAGTAATAATGTTATTGCATATGTATTATTTCATGTAGCATTTATTTATTTTTACCAAAATTATGACAATCTAAGTGCAATTTTAATTTTTTTAATTTGTCCCAGCTTACCAACAGTACTTTTGAGTTGATCTTCAACAAGTGGAAGCAGTCATTTGACGAGTTATTTATATCTTTGGAGGCCAGACAACAGGCTAATTTGTCCTTCTTGTTATCCTATTGTGTTCTATTGACTAAGAGTAAGAATTTTTTTATAACCAGTATCATTGTTGTTATCGTGATTACTGTTTTAATTTTAATTTACCAGTCATGAAGAAGTTATTAGTATATGGGTTTAGTGAGATTAGGGATGTGCAGATGTGCAGGCTGTTCCTTATACAGGCAATACAAAAACTTGACTCCATGTTACAATCAAGTAAATTATTATTGTTTAATTGTTCATTTCGGTTCAGCATTAATCTCATCTCTCTCCTTTTTTTTATTTCTTTCTCTCTCTGTATATATATATATATGTGTGTGTGTCTGCCTGTGTCAAAATTTTTTAGTTTTTTGTACATAATTCTTTCAGAGCAACTAATCCTATCGTACAATATGGATGAATTGTTGGCTGACAGGGAAAAATTAATTGTCTTACTTACTAAAGTGGTGGGTACTCAGGGTGATGATTATTACTATTATCATTACTCTTATTCTTATTATTATTATTATTATTATTATCATCATCATGAGTGTGACAATGATGATGGCATCGATGTTTACAGCTTCTTGAAACTTTGGAGACACATGCAGACGGTTTTGGAGAATTTGTCGGCCCGACGCTTCAGTTTGTCGTGTCCTACTGTTTCACACCTGGCAGAGAAGGCATGCATTGTTGTATCTTTTTGTATAATACCCATATGCACGCATTTGTGTGTGCGCATTTTAGCATTATACATACATGCATATATATATATATATATATATATATATATTGCATTATGTATTTGTATGTAGTTTTGTATTTAAGGTTATTTATTTTACATACAAACAAGCAAAGATATTTTCATATGGATTTGTACATGCTAATCTAGACATTAATTTATAAAGGATGGTAGACTTTGAGGATGTAGTACTATGGTATTGGACTTGATATTGTAGTTATTTTATAATAATTGTACGTGTTTAATGGTGTTGTACATTAATTTTTTTTCTGTGTAGAACTCGTATTTGAGAGGTTCTTGATTAACATGATGAACCTCATGAAGGATGTTCTTAAATGTGAGAAGTACAAAGTTTATAGAACATCTAACGAAGGTAAGTACATGTACACGCGCGCACACAGACACACATACACACTTTTTGGTGCTTTAATGTATTTGTAGTAACAGCGTATATATGTGTATGTTGGTTTTTTATCATGTTCTGGTGTATGTATTTTAATTTGATTGGCTGGTTAATTGGTTGGTTGATTGATTGATTGATTGATCGATTGATGGATGGATTGATTGATCGATCGATTGATTGATTGATTGATCGATTGATTGATTGATTGATAGCTTGTTTTTGAAACAATAAAATGTAGTGATCAAAAGAATGTTGATATTATAATGATGGAGATGATGATTGAGATGACGTTCATAGATCAACAGAAAAACAGACTCTCCCTGATGGTTCAGAATGTAAAAATCAACTTTTTCACCATTGAAATGTTGAGACAACTAGTCGAGATGCTGCTGTTGCAGTACTTTTTGTTGAAAAATGACGAGTTGCACTGCTGGGATAGCGATCCAGAAAGTTTCAGTTGGTTGTTGTAATGTCGTTATTGGTCTCTTTGATGATGTGGTGTTGGCTCTCGTTGTCCTCTCGATGTTCTCATTATTCGTGATGTTGTTTCTCAGCCTTTTTTTCTATTGAATTTTTTTCTGTTTTGATAGTTTCAGAGGAATCTGGTGATTCGTGGAAATTTTCATGGAGGGTCGGTTTGATATTTTAGTTTATTTTTTTTATAAATTATAATAAAATTATTTTAAAATATTATATATATTATTACTTATGAAAACATGAATTTTAGTAATGGATTTTTATTAGTTGTAATGCTAACTTTTTACTAGAAGTTATTTTATTAATAATAATGTAATCACTTATCAGGAATTTTTGCATCTTCTTTCACTTTCATTTTTGAACAGCCTTGCGTGGAATCTCTATTTTTAACCTTGACAAAAGAGTTCAAGGACATTGTCTGTCCAATCATAATGCAGTTAGTCAATCAGTACTTGCTTTCTGACTCCTCACAGCACCAACAATCCAACGATATCATTGGCCTGCTAAAAATAGATGCGGGTTAGATCTTTGCTGTGATTGGCTCTCTGCTACGATTGGCTCTTTGGTGTGATTGGCTCTTTGATGTGATTGGCTCTTTGCTGTGATTGGCTCTGATATGATTGGCTCTTTGCTATGATTGGTTCTGTTTGGATTAAATTAAATGTTTTTGTAATTATAATTATTTGCAGTGTACAATGCAGTTGGCCTATGCACTTATCACTTATACGATTTCATCGATTTCGACCAGTGGTTCAACAATCGACTCGTCCACGAGCTAGCCCTCGGTGATGGTAACGACGGTGGCAGTGCTGGTAATAGTAGCCGAAAGTTAGTTCTCCTGATGATGATGATGCATAATTAATAATGATGACCATCGACGTTTTATTTGTTTATTGACCAGTTACAGAATAATTAAACGTCGCGTCATCTGGCTAATTGGAAAATGGGTCGGGGTGAAAATGTCGGTCGGTCACAGGCCTCGATTATATGCCGTCATCCAATCATTGCTAAGTGGGTCAGAGGATGTTGTTGTCAAGTTGGAAGCTGTTAACGCCCTTAAATCTGATATCCTTTGAAGGATGATGAGGATGATGATGAAGATGATGATGATGAGGATGATGATGAAGGATGGTTGAGATGGCAGTGGTGTTCTGGTGATGATGACACTCTATATAGATACGATTTTATCATAATTATGGTTATAATTTTTCTTTAACCTATGCATTTTCTCCTTTCGCTGGTTCTACCTGTCGATGATGTTGAGTTCCATGTCGAACAGTACATGCCGGTATGTTATTGCAGATGCTGATGACTGTGATGATGATGATGACTGTGATGATGATTATTATTATTATTATTCTCTACAGTACTTGGAGGTCCATTTCAAGCTCCTTTTTGATCTTCTCAAGAGCGTGTCTGAGTGCGAAACAAAAGTGAGCACCTTCATACATTAAGTTAATCTAGGATTGGTTATTATTATCATCTAACACCCATCCACCAATCAGCTGTCCGTATTACACGTGATGACCCTGATAATTGAGAGGATGGAGGCTGATATTCATCCACACATTCACTCACTCATTCACTACCTGCCTCTGCTGTGGGACGCATCCGAACACCACAACCTGCTCAGGTGCGCCATCATCACAAACCTCTCCATGATCGTACAGGTGAGCGAGGAGAATGTTCTAGAAGCTTCTAAATGTTCTGGAATATTCTTATTTTGATTATATTCTTATTTTATAAAGTTAACAAATTTCAACATTTGATTAGCCTGCGCCAGCGTGTAATTAACATACATCTACATAAAATTAGCATACATCTACATAAAATTAGCATACATTAACATAAATTAACATGCAGGGATTGGGTTCGGAATCAGTGAATATGCATCAATTCCTACTGCCCGTGATCAAGACAAGTACAGACGTTCAGCAAGCTCAGCACGTTTATCTCTGTGAGGATGCCCTGCACCTCTGGCTTCACGTCATGCAATCCTGCAGCGTT
This sequence comes from Helobdella robusta, assembly GCF_000326865.2. Classification (NCBI taxonomy): domain Eukaryota; kingdom Metazoa; phylum Annelida; class Clitellata; order Rhynchobdellida; family Glossiphoniidae; genus Helobdella; species Helobdella robusta. The sequence continues at coordinate 2,748,228 of NW_008703893.1, forward strand.
CTAACCAACGACATCTTGCTTCTGTTCGAAAATGTGGCTAATCTATTAGGTCGGTCGGTTGACTGGTTGGATGATTGATTGATTGGTTGGCAAGTTGGTTGGTTGGATGATTGGTTGACAGGTCGGTCGGTTGGTTGGCAGATGAATTGATTGATTAGTTCATTCATTTATACATTTATTTTCTCATCTTAGACCAAGGAACGGAAGAATTGAAGATTATATTGAAGATAACAGAGACCTACATTATGATAGATTCTGATGTCTTTCTGCAGGTTTCTCAACACGCACACACGCACGCACTCATTCATACACACACACACACGCATACATACTTACGTACGTACATACATACACATACATATGCAGAGGTATCACGAATTGTTATCATCATGCCTGCATTCTCTGCTTAATGAAGTTAAATTCGAAGGAGAAGTTATGATAATCAAGGTCGTTTAGCCAATCAATCAATTAATCAATCAGTTACTCATTCATCCGTCATTCAATCAATCAATCAATCATTCAATCAATCACTTATTCAATTATCTAATTAATCCTTCAATCGATCATTCGGACAGCTACTAATTAGTCATTTAATCGATAAATCAAATATGCATTCAATCAATCATTTGATCTATAAATAACTCAATCATTGATTGAACCAATCAATCAATTAATTAACCAATCAATCAATCAATTAGTTGATAACGTTGATGTTACAACTGAGCCCTGACATAACATGCAACATCTTCCAAGATGTCTTCTGTGATTCGTTCAAATTCGTCACCGGCATTGCTGGCGTTAGCATTAAATACTATAATTTTCGTAATAATTATAATTGTCGGTTATAAATATTTGAATTAATTACTGTCATAATTATAAGTTATTTTAGTGATAAATAATTATCACCATAATTATAGATTTTGTTATAAAAAATACTATAATTATCATCTTAGTTACAGGTTATGTTACTAACAAATACAATAAAATTATAATTTAATTATAATTATACAATAATTATATATATATCACTATAATATATTTTTATTTTATTTTCTCTACCAAGGCGGGTGGCAGCTCTAGTGGCGCCGTCGCTAGCGTCCAATGCCCGCCACTGACGACTAGCCACGTTATTATGACGTCACGACTGCTCATCCACAGTTCTCAATCTTTCCTTCAACTTGTCAGTCATTTGAGTGGAGGTGGTCGTCCAGAGGTATTGTTTTAGTGTTGATTCTATTTATCTCTTGGTCTATCTTTCTGTCTCTCTGTCTATATTTCTTCATCTATATCTATCTACACTCTCCGAGTCTGCGTCTATATCTCTGTCTGTCTGTCTATTTGTCTGTCTATCTATCTATCTCTATCTATCTTTATCTATCTATCCATCTATCTATCAATTAATCGTTTCCTCATTCGTTCTTTATTTTTAAATTCAATTATTCATTCATTTCTTTGTCCTTTCATTATTTTATCATCAATCATTCATTCATTCGTTCATCCATCCATCCATTAATCGATCATTCATTCATTCAATCATTCATTCGTCTAACCATCAATCAATCCACGGATCGTGAACCTTCTCTTTCATTAGAGCATGGCTCTGGTAGACAGATTAGTGGAGGGCTTGCTGAACAAATTCGACTGTTTGTATCAGGCAGATAAGAAGAAGATATGCGTACTTGCTCTGCTATCACTGCTACAATCACAATACAATAGGTAAGCTGGGTTGAACTTTGATAATAATAATAATAATAAGAACAATAACAATAATAATAATAGTAAATGATGTAATTGTTATTGTTATTGCGGTTGACAGATCTGTTCTAAGCAAAATAAATAGAGTGCTAAGTACAGTTGTTGATACACTGCACGACGTGTGCAAGGAGGATTTGAACGGCAGATTTGTGGAGTATGTTTTATGTTTTACTTTTTATTTCTCTCTTTCTCTTTTTGTTTCTCTCTCTCTCTCTCTTTCCTTTTCGATGATTTCCTAATTATATGAATGTTCTTGTTTATGACGGTAGCGTTAACATTAACTTCTTTATGATGATGACGACAACAACGATGATCTTAATGACGAAAAGCAGCAATGATGATAATAATGATTACACACACACGCACGTACACACGCATACACACAAATGCAACTATACACCCGTGTCAGTACCTTATTGATTGTAGATGAAAAAACCTTATCGTCCGTGAGATGTGATGAGGACAACGACTACGACATATCCACTGACATCATGGAGGGTAAACACCATCAAGTAAGTATTGATGGAATGATACAAGACTTATATCATTCCATCATTACACTAAAAAACTATTACACCCTCAGTTTAGAGAACTGAAATAATATTTTTATTATTAATAATCTACCGATAATAATAATATTGACCATAGATAATTAAGAAAGATCCGATCCATAGCGTGTGCTTATTATCGCACGTTCGCTCTCTACTAGATCTACTACAGATGCACTGTCCCAACTTCAACGAAGAAATAGAACTCGAAATTCTCCAACAACTGAAACACTTTCTATGTAAATAATAATAACATAATTATATAATAATAATACAATTATATAATAATATTATTATTATTAAGAAATCTTAATTGCATAATTAGCGTAGTTATATCGTTATTTTATGGTGATTAATTTTATGGCTGGTTCGCTAGTTGTGACGATGATGATGAAGGTGATACACCATAAGATAATCCTTTTAATACTTACTGTTTTTTTAGTTAGGTACATTGTTTATTATTTATTAATATTATCAATAATAAAATGCATTTTAGGATATATTCATTAATTTATTCATTTTCTTCGGTTTATTTTGAAATTTTTTTTTATATAGTCATATAAATTGCATCAAAATTCTTCAATAACTATAAATAAGAAAAAGATTGCGTTTAGTCATACGTTTTTGTATATATTGTTTGTTTATGTATGCTATGCATGCATGAGAATTTACACGCTGGTGTACACATGTGTGTACTTATTTGTGTATGTATGTGTGTATGTATGTGTGTTTGTGTATTTTATGCCGGTATATTATATGCCCATGTGATTAACATGAGTTTTTTGGTGATAAATTTTATCTAATAAACAATCCTCACAAATGGTTTGTTTGTTATATACTATCACTAATAAAAAATTTGAATTAAAATGTAAAAAGATAGTTATCCTAAATGATTTAGTTGACTAAATAATGTGTGTATGCGTGCGCGTGTGTGATCTGTTAAGGTATGTAGGTATCTTCACTGATCAGCTTCTGATTGACTTTCTGAACTGCATGAAACTGAGAGAAGGTTGTTACAACTGCACAAGCGGCGTTCATAACCGCCAGGCAAACAGTTGGAACCACAAGAGGCCGGCAAAGTCTCGAATAAATCTTAATAAAAGTCCTGTAGTCAGAAAGTGGAGGTAGTGGATAACTTGCGGATAGTTTTGCTGCAACCGTGGTCGAGAGGATAGCTAAGAAAAAAGGTTGTGCAACACCAGAAACCATCTGCAGGGCAGTCGATCTGACCTCCAGGCACACTGGACAAGCAGTGATCCCCAATGACAGATCCCTAGTTACAAAGAGGTTCTGCGTTGTTGATGTTATCAGCAATGGCAGGATCATCGCCGGGCCATACGATGCAAATCGGAATCTGTTTCTTAATAACATCATACGTCTCAAATGGGTGACGTAGGCAAAACCAGAAAGAGCCCCAAAACTGCCAAGGACGATATGGCCATGTTTCATGAAGAACCTGATAAAAATATTTAAATCATTTGATTGAAGCAACATTTAATTAAATTATGAATTTGAAAAATTAAAAATACCAACATTTCCCTCTGCGGCTGCCATCTGTCGATGATATAAAATTGTCTTTTGATTACTTCATTGGAAGACATAGGAATGGCATTGGCCGGCATATCCTTCACGTTCTGGACGTAACCAATTTCGCCCGGTCTACCATTCCTCTTTTCCAAATTCTCCATTTTCCGTAGTAAAACTCAATTTAAAAAATATTGATTAAAATAGAAAAAGTACGAGGTTTACTAGAAAAGCAGGCAATGATCCAAAATTGCAAAATGTTTAAAAATAAGCGACATGTTATTGGAATACATTTGACATTAAAAGTAAAGCCGCTTTTAAAAAAATTTCAATTCAAAATTTATAAATTGAGTTAATTTTACATTGTTTTTAATTGTTACATATTAAAATATAATTCATGTTTATACTTTGCATACTTTGTACTTCAATAATGTTATATTAATTAGGTAAAAAAGTAAATAGTGTGAAAGTTTACTTCGTCTTTTAACATAAATTTACTTTTACAACAAATGTTTACAAGTTAAAAGTAAATTCTAGCGTAAAACGAGTTTTTATAAATTAAAAAACAGAAAGCTCAAATTTCAGCGGTTTAGTGTAACAAAATAGGTTTTAAAATTATACAAAATGACTTTTCTAAGATTTCTAAACTTTGCTAAGCAACTCTCAAAAGTTGTTAGCTTGAATTCACACCGTTGTCTCAACAGAACCAGAAGTTCTTCTTGTTGGGTGGAATCCAAATTTTATAATAATAATAATTACTTTTTTAAGAAGTTTAATGATGATTTTCTTGAAAATGTTAAAAAAGTTTACGACTCTGTCTGTGGTCTGCTTGCTTCAATATCATCATCATCAACAACATCTGGCTGTCATGTATGTGTGGAATGAAGTGATTGCTTGTATTCATTTAATAAAAAAATATTTATTTTCAATTCAAATTAATTAAAATTAATAATATTTATAAATAAGTTTGTTTTCCATATATTCAATGAATATTTTGATGTATAATTTGTATAATATATAATTTGTTATATGTTGAATTTTATATAGATGTTAGTTTAGTTAGATGTATGCTGTTGTTTTGCTAAATAGCTAATCAACAATCATTGATGGTGATTTAGTTTTTTTAGTTTGATTTAATTATTTATTTTATTTGTAACATTAATATTTTGAAACTTCCAGTATAATAATTTATTTGAAGTTTGTTCACTAATTTGAATTTTCACTAATTAATCACTCCGTAGACATGCATCAAATCCACTAACTAATCACTCCGTAGACATGCATCAAATCTACTGACAGGACATTGAAACTTATGTTTGACAGTCTCATGAGAAATGAAGAAATTGCATTAACACCACGTTCAAATGTATTTCACAATGGTAAAATATTACTTTAATTATAATTTTTGTCATTTTTATTATTTTTATTATGATTATTATTATCATTTTTTATTTGGTAGCTTTCTTAAGATGCTCGAGTAGGAAAGACAAACCAGGAAATGACAGAGCTCGAAAAACTGATGACTCGACATCTGGCAAAAGATTTGATCAAAATGATAATGAGAATAATGATAATGGTTATCATCATCATCATCTTCTTCTTCTTCATTATCGTTGAATTGATCCTATCACCATCCTTTATCATGTTATTTTTTAAGTACAACTCAAGGATTTCAACAACAGGCATGCAGTCTATGTGATTGCCTATGAATTAATGCATTATGTAATAAGTGGGAATCTATTTGCATTCGAACCCGGTCAATGCAAAAGCTGTACTAGTTACACTATCCATTGTGCCAACTTCATTTTCATTCTTATTAATACCTATTTAGTAATTCTTCTTCCTTTAAATTAAATTCAAATTTTTCTCCCATTTAAATTAAATTCCAATTGAATTAAATTTACTCTTGACATTCCTCCAGATGGTAAATTCAAGATGACACCAATGCAGAAGTTGTTGTTCTGGTTCTTTCTAACTTGGATAGCAGTGATATACATAGGCCAGTATCAAAATGTCGAAAAAGTCCTAACCTTCGACGAGTTCTCTAAGGAATTGCTATCCAAAGGAGAGGTTGTAGAATGATTTTTATGAACCGTTCGTTCGTTTGCTCGTTCGTTTGTTCATTCGTTCGTTCGTTCGTTTGTTCGTTCGTTCATTTGTTCGTTCGTTAGTTTGTTTGTTAAATCATTCATTCATTCACTCATTCATTCTTTCGTTTTCAATGGTAGGTAGAGAAGATTATTATAAATCTGGATCAAAGACACATCACAATAAAAGCCCGCCAGGGGGCTATATACAAGGACCTCAAGGTTTTGTTGCTCTTTGTTTGTTTCATTGGTCAATTAAATCATTCACTCTTTTATCATTTATTCATTCATTCATTTAATTATTCATTCATTCGTTTATTCATTCATTCGTTTATTCATTCATTCGTTTATTCATTCATTCGTTTATTCATTTATTCATTCATTCATTCTTTCATTCGCTAGTTGACGGAAATGAACCGGTCCTTCTTGATAAACCCAAACGATTTCGACAAGTTTGAAGACAGGCTGAGGGAGACGGAGATTGCCCTTGGAATTAAACCAGAGAATTCAATCCCCGTCATATACAGCCGGATTGAGTTAGCGGATTGATTGATTGGTTGACTGGTTGATTGGTTGATTTATTGGTAAGTTGGTTGGTTGATTGATTGGTTGGTTGTTTGACTGAATAGTTAATTGAATGATTGGTTGGCTTGCGGTTTAAATGGCTGGTTGATTGATTAATTAATAGTACATATTTTAATAATATTATTCATCATCATTACCACCACCATCATCATCATCTTCACCATCATCATCACCACCAACAGTACCTCATTCAAATTGATATCATTATCTTTGATTTTGATCTTTGGATTTATGATGGCCTACGTACTCCTGAAGTACCCCGCCCAGGGCTCCAACGAACTCTTTGTCAGTCACATCTCTACTTATCTTATTATTCATAAATATTCATGGGCATACAATACGTACACACATATTTTTGTATAGAAAAAATGCGTGTGTATGTTGTGCATGCGTGTGTGCGTGCGTGTGTGTGTGTTTGTGTGTTCTTGTATAGCTGGCGTGTGTTATTTTGTATGCACGTATAAATTATATACATGTAACTACATACGCATACAGCGGTCATGTTTTAACTATTAACAATCAAACAAACGAACGAACAAACGAACGAATAAACACACGAACGAACAAACACACGAACACACCAACGAACAAACAGTCGGGTGAACGGAAGGCAAACTTCATGCGCGTCGACCTGCTGACGAAGAAGGGCAAAGGAATTACTTTCCAGGACGTTGCAGGGCTTCATGAAGCCAAAATCGAAATCATGGAATTCGTCGACTACCTCAAGAATCCTAAAAGTTATCAGAGTTTGGGGGCGAAAATTCCAAGGGGGGCACTCCTCTTGGGCCCTCCTGGTTGCGGGAAGACACTGCTGGCCAAAGCTGTGGCCACAGAGGCGAAGGTTGGGCTATATTTTGGAGTTTTTTGTTTTTGCGTTTTGTTTTTTAGCGTATGTTTGTTTTTGTTCAGTTGTCTGTTCAGTTGTTTGTTTATTTTTTTCAGTAATTTTTGATACGTTTGTTTGTTTGTTTATTTGTTTGTTTGTACGTTGTTCATTCATTTGTTCATTATTCTTTAATATATTTAATATTATTTATTTATTATCTCTTATTCATTTCTAGGTCCCATTCCTTGCAATGGCCGGTTCAGAATTTGTGGAAATGCTTGGAGGTATGTCTTGCTTTCATCATCATTATTATCATTACGCAGTCATCATCTGGTCGTAATCATCATCATCATCTTGTCGTAATCATCATCATCATCATCATCCGGTCATCATCATCATCGTCCGGTCATCATCATCATCGTCGTCGTCGTGATCGTCATCAGGATTGGGGGCGGCCAGGGTGAGGGATCTGTTCAAGGAAGCAAGGTCGAGGTCGCCGTGCATCGTCTACATTGATGAGATCGATGCCATTGGGAGGAAGAGATCGGGAGAGTGAGTGGTGGGTGGACAGTCGTGGTGGCGACGATGATGACGACGATGACAATCGTGATGATGATAATGATGATGATGACGACGATGTTGACGATGAAGTAGAAAATGATGATAATCATAAATATTAAACATCACACCCACCCCCTCCCCTAGTAACTGGTCGCCAGGGAGCAGCGAGGAAGAACACACCCTCAACCAACTATTGGTCGAAATGGACGGCATCGGCACCAAGGAGGGGGTCATCGTCCTCGGTTCGACCAATAGGGCTGAAGTATTAGACAAGGTGGGTGGAGCCAGTGATTTTCACTACCCAGTAGCGTTACTAAGAATTAATTTTTGAGTATTTTCAGCGTGGCTTTACGTTAATTGCGTTTAAAATAAAATGTTTAGGCGCTGTTGAGGGCTGGCAGATTCGACCGACACATCCTCATTGATTTCCCAACGCTGAAAGAGAGGTTGGAAATTTTCGAAATCTATTTAAAGACACTGAAACTGAAACAGCCACCCAGGGCTTACTCGGAAAACTTGGCCCAGATGTCGCCTGGAATGAGTGGTCAGTTGAAAAGTTCTAACTTGCGTAACGAACACTCAACCGTAATACAAACGTATCACACGTACAAACATACGTACGTGTTGAAACTTTAAATTAACGCGCAAATTTAATTAAAACCCAACTACGATATACGATACATCCATTAACGCAAAATAACTGGAGTTGTACTACGAACGTGTATTTTATTGTACACACTTATACAGTGTACGCAGATGTGTTGTAGACAAACACATGTGTTGTAGACAAACACATACATAGACACACACACACAAACACACGCGTTAACAGGAGCAGACATAGCGAACATATGCAACGAAGCAGCGCTACATGCAGCAAGACTTGGCCACAAAAACGTCGATTTTTCTGATTTCGATTATGCCGTTGAAAGAGTTACCGCTGGTTAGTGGTAGTAGTAGTAGCTGCCGCTGCTACTACTACTACTAATTAATAAACGTACTAATTAGTTTTTTAATTTATTCACGAAGGCGTGGCTAAAAAAAGTCGCGTCCTGTCAGAGTTAGAGAAGAAAGTTGTATCCTATCACGAGGCAGGGCACGCATTGGTGGGCTGGCTTCTAGAGCATACCAATTGTTTACTTAAGGTCTTTGGACAACTGATTGATTGATTAATTGAGTGAGTGAGTGAGTGAGTGTTTAATTTTTGATTGACAGGTGTCAATAATTCCGAGAACCAATCACGTTCTAGGATTCGCCCACTACATCCCACAAGATAGGCATCTTTTTTCTTCTGAAGCAGTGAGTTAGATGGATGGATGAATAGATGAATGAATAGAGGGATAGATGGATGGGATAGATGTATAGATGAGTGATTTTATATTTTTTATTTATGAGTTAATTAATTAAGTTTGTAAAAATTTATCAGCTCTTCCAGCAAATGTCCTTGTTGCTTGGTGGTCGTGTGGCTGAGTCCTTGACCTTTAACTCTGTTACTTCCGGTTACAATCTATTAATACATCTTTTTCATATTTAGACCGAAACCCAAAAATGGTACATCCCTCACTGACTAGTCAAACAACCAATCAAAACAATCCAACACCCACCTAACAATCATTTAGAGAAAAACAGACCACTTCTCAAACAACCAATCAGAATACAGCACCACTTCTCCTTGACCTTTAATTCTGTTACTTCCGGTTACAATCTATTAATACATCTTTTTCATATTTAGACCGAAACCCAAAAATGGTACATCCCTCACTGACTAGTCAAACAACCAATCAAAACAATCCAACACCCACCTAACAATCATTTAGAGAAAAACAGACCCTTCTCAAACAACCAATCAGAATACAGCACCACTTCTCATCGACCAATAACAAAATAGAACGCTAAAAAAGAACTAACCAATCACGATTCAGGCGCAGAGGATGATTTGAAAAAGGTAACAAAGATGGCGTACGATCAGGTGAGAGTCATGGGGATGAATGAACGAGTTGGTCTCGTTTCGTTTCCAACGTCATCATCGTCGTCATCAGAATACAGTCTCAAACCTTTCAGTAAAGAAACTGCCAGGATGATTGATCACGTGAGTCAGTTTGTGACGTCATTGTTGTTAATATGACAGTGGTGGTTACGATGACGACGATGATGATTGTTGTTGTTGTTGTTCATTTCTTGCCTATAGGAAGCTAGGCTCCTAGTGGCAAAAGTCTACAAATTCACAGAAAAACTGCTGACAGAAAATAAGGAAAAACTTAAAAGGGTATGATAATGATGATGATGGTTAAGATGATTATGATGGCAGTGATAATGATGGTTAAGATGATGATGATGATGGCAATGATGATGGTGATGTTGATTAAGATATTGATGATTGTGATTAAGGTGAGACGATTAGCACAAAATTTCATGTTTGTATATTAATTATTACCCATGGCCGATGACAAATCCTTAATAAAATCGCAATAATAATATAATTATTATTATTAATATAATCATAATATAATTATTATTAATATAATAATAATATAATTATTATTATATTTGCAATTATGATAATTTAATTTTAATTACTAATTATCGCAGGTAGCCGAAGCTCTGCTAGAAAAAGAGACACTCAGCTACTCTGACATGGAGCAGCTCGTTGGACCCCCGCCGTTCGGGAAGAAACAATTAGTCAGGCGGCCGATTAGTGAAGATGGCGGCGATCAAGATGGCGGCGGAGGAGGAGAGGGAAGGGGAATGAAAGGAAAGGCAGATAGAGGAAATGATGAGAGAGAAGGAGGAATGAAGGGAGAAAGTGACGGAAAAAATGGTGGCGGTTTTAAAGGAGTCTACAGGACTAAATGAATAAATGGATGATTGATTGGATTGATCGTTTGATTGATTGGTCGATTGAAGAATTGAATGTATTGATGAATGAGCGATCAATGCAGGATCAATTAAATGGATGGATAGTGAATGATTAAATGAATTTTACGACTAAATGAATGGCAGGCCTGAACGATTGCATAGTAGAACTGACTGACTGAATGAATGAATGAATGAATGTTCGAAATTAGTTCTGTTTTTTATGGAATGAATGAATCATTTTTCTCTTTTTTTCATCAATAGATTGTTTATATCGGCTTTCCGTTTTAGGCCTGTGTGTTTTTATCGACATTATTAATATTATTATTGCAAACTTATTATTATTATTATTATTTCATTATTATTATTGTTGGTTTTAATAAATAAATAAATGGATGAATGAATGAATGAATGAATGAATGAATGAATGAATGAATGAATGAATGAATGAATGAATGAATGAAAATTAATGGAAGCAAGGAGAAAATTCCTTTTATTTGTCCACTTCTGATAGAAAATATTTTGGCGGAAAAAATTAAATTACAACGATTTATAAATTGTTGAAAACAAAAATGAACGAATAAATGAGTGATTGAGTGAATGATTGATTGATTGATTGATTAGAATATAAAATACTTTTTATAACATAAATTGCACTTCGGTTTAACAAAAAAAATACAATTAGTCTCATAAAGTTATCAAAATTTAACAGATGAAATCGGCATAGAAAAAAATCGTCTTTAGGCACATGAAGCAAATGATATCATTATTATCATTACTATTATTATTTTCAATCATCATCATAATCTGACTAGTAAAAAACTTATCTAATTTGTAAAAAATATCAATAAATTGGAAACAGTAAATAGATTGGGAACGAGAAGAAACATTTCTAAACAAGAAAATAGAAATTTAATACTTAGAAATAACAATAACAATCATAATAATAATAAAAATAATCATTAATAATAAAATCTTTGAAAATTCAAACTGGTACAATATTACAATAATATCATAGGCACTGATTTAATACTATATAATACTATATATATAAACGCTACACACACACACACAGACAGACACACATACATAAACACACACAAAGTTAGGGATTGGCGACTTGCATTAGATGTAAGCTCTCCATAAATCTCTTCTTAAAATCGTCACAATTTTTATTCTTATCATTCATATTGCCATTATTATCATTGTTATTGTTGTTGTTGTACAACTCATCATCATTCAATAGATTCATCGTATCATCATCATCATCGTCGTCGTAACCATCATCATCGTCGTCGTCTTCATCTACGTCCATTTTGATAATTTTGCCGTCTTTTATAATTAAATCGGCTCTAGTTTTATTATTATTGTTAGTAGTAGTAGTAGTAGTAGTAGTAGTAGTAGCAGTAGAAGCGTTTGTGGTGGTTGTAATAGTAGTAGTAGTATTAGTAGTATTATTAGTAGTAGTAGCAGTAGAACTAAATAGACTATTATTTCCTTTATGAATGGTATTTGCAATCTGAGCACTTTTACTATTAGTATTCATTTCATCAGTAGTAGTAGTAGTAGTAGTATAAATATTATAATTATTGTTATAACTATTATTAGTAGTAGTAGCAGTTGTAGTAGTAGCAGCGGCAGCAGTAGTACCAGTAGTAAGAGTATTGCTGCTCATGATATCCAAACGTGGTTTTTTAGCTGGCGAGATAAAATCATATGAAAAATCATTCGGATTAATATTAACATTGTTATTATTACTGTTGTTGTTGTGGATGTTATTATAGTTGTTATTGATGTTACTATTGGTGTTATTTTTGTTGTTGTTGTTGCCGTGCGCTGCCTTCCAATGTTGCACGATGACTTCCTTACAAAGGTTCCTCATATCACATCTACTGCACTTCCACCATGGTCTGTAAGACTTGCCATTATTATTATTTTGAATGTTATTATTGTTGTAATTATTGTTGTTGTTGATACTAATGTTGTTGTTGCTGTTGTTGCTATTGTTGCCACTGTTGTTGGTGTCAACGGTAGTAGTGGCGGTAGTAGCAGCAGCAGCAGCAGCGATATTGTTGTTGATGTCACTTTTAGCGTCGAGACTTGAATTCAAACTCGAACAACTCTCCGCGTCTTCGTTCATTCTTTCATCCATCTTCTCGTCCATCCTTCCGTCAGTTTTTTCATCTGCACTCAGCGAGGTGGTAGACGAGACGATGATTGGTTGGAGGGTTGGTTGGCACGCTGTCATAGTACACTGCTCAGAAACTGAGCCATCATTCAGAATTACAAATCGACGTTTGTTAGGTATCGGGATAAATTTTTTCCTAGCCCAAGTTATCATGTACTCGTCTAGTGTCGAGGCGGCCTCTTCGTCGCTCATGACGACAATTTTGCACTGAGCTCGGTCGTGTTTGTGTCTAATGTGTCTGCCAACATCGCTCCTGAAATTCGAGCGATACGGACAGGATGAACATTTGAACTTTTTCGTCTTCTTTGCATCGACCGTGTGTGAAGTTGTGAAGGAAGCCATGCCGGAGTCTCCGTCGTAGGTCATCAGTATGGATCCGTCTGCATTTGAACCAGAGTCACTCAGGTATAAACATCCTGGCGTGCTGCTGCCGTTGCCGCTTGATACCGTCTCGTGTTGGTTGGGCTGGAGATTTCCACCCTGTTGCATTTTCCATGGCTGGTTTCGGTATTGTTTCTCGTAGTCGGGAAATGTCTCCCTGGCGACCGTTTCGGTAAGAAATCGGATAGTTGATGTACCGTGAACCGATTTGATGTGCCTGTTTATGTCACACTTCCAGTTGCACCTGTACCCACACGTGCCACACATGAATGGCTTGTATTTGACGGATGAAAGTAGGGATGGGCTGGTGGTATTCGTTGCAGTGATGTCCGGTTTGAAGTTGTTGGCTGATTCGTACTGCTGCTGTTCGTTGCTGCTCCAGTGCAATGATTTAAAAATATTTTAAATTTCATAAAAAATTATGTTCTCGATATTTATTATTTTACAAGAAATAGAAGAATAATATTCAAATTGCTATTTAAATTACCATTTAAATAGCACCGAAACTCAAAAATCTCCTACTTAAAGTAGCTGTCAATGTCGTAGCCACTGTCTTTCTTGAGGACCTCGTGGAAAGTGGCCTTGGCGACATGTTCAGGAAGTTCGATGAGATGTGCGTGAGGGTGGCTACTCGTCCGGATGTGCTTGTTCAGGTCCCATCTCCAGTTCGACCGGCGGCCACATTCGGAGCATTTGAAAGGTCGGTATCGAATCGACGGAGCGGTTGAAACCGATGACCGACCGTAGTAGCAGGATGACGATGACGATGAGTAAGTTGACAATGAGTAAGTTGACGATGGATAGGTTGGTAATGATTGATATGGTGATGATGATGATGATGCTGATTGATATGAAGATGAGGATGATGATGATGATGATGTGAGTGACGTGATGATTATCGGCGGTTCGAGTTGAGAGCTGAAAATTTGATATTGTTGTTGATTGTGGTTGCTCTGTGGGCTCACTGGTAGGATGACGTCATTGTCGTGGTTTTTCTTTTCATTTGCTACGGCATTTATGGGACTGGAAAGATAGATTTTCAAGAAATTATATATACCGTTTTCATATTCTGCCGATGATTTGATTTCAATATTTAATAAATTACAAACCAGAAACTCGAATTTTTGTAATTTAGATAAGAATAAAAGCAAAATATTTAAATTAAACTTTATTTACATCAACTGAAATTAATGCAACACAAATAATTCTACAAGAACATTCAAAAATGTAACTTTACCTCAAAGCAGAGGATGATTTATCGGCAGTTACGTTTGAAGTTTTCTTACGATAATCGATAGGGGCGCATTTTACTGGAGACTTTATCGTTAAATCAAGGGGGTCCAGGCCATCTGGCGAGTAATTTGAAATGTCCATCGTGTTGTTGTTTCTGTCGTTGTAGATGCTTTTCAAACTAAGGTTTAATGGCTGGTCTGAGTTGTCTTCATAAAAACAACTGCTGTTGCTGATGTTGTTGCTGATGATGTCATTGATGTTGATGTTGTTGTTGATGTTATGAATGTTGTTGTTGATGCTGTTGATAATGTTATGACTGTTACTGTTGTTGTTGTTGTCGTCTGTTTCTAATTTTACTTTGTCGCCATTGGAAAGATTTGATGCTGTAGCATTCGTCGATGCGCAATTTGTGTCGTTGTTGTTGATGTCGATTAAGTTGTTCAAGTTGATGTTGTTGTTGTTGTTGTTGTTGTTGTTGGTAACAAAAACTTTGTTGTTGTTGTTGCTGCTGTTTGTGACGATGCTCTTGTTGATCAGATCATTATAATCATGCTGCTGTTGAGAAAGACAGGATGATGAAGATGGTGATGATATGATTGTAGCTGCTGATGACGATGACGACGATGATGATAAAAATGATGATGTCTTGTTTGAAATAATTTGTTCATCATGATGCTCGACGAGATGGTAGCAATGTGGATGGTGGCTGTGAGCTGCTGATGGCTGGAAGAAAATCGGAAGTGATAATGGCGATGATGAATGCAACATCGGGAAGAAATGCGCACTGTCGCCGTTTTCATTGTTATTATTATTATTATTATTATTATTATTATTACCATTGTTGTTGTAGCTACAGACAGACGCAGACATATCTAGTTGTCCAGAGAGTAGAGCTGCGGATGATGATTCCACTGATGGGAGAATGAATTGTATTTGCTGTTGCTGATGAGGTTGCTGAAGCAGTTGCTGCTGTGGTTGCTGAATCAGCTGCTGCTGTGGTTGCTGAATCAGCTGCTGTTGGGGCTGCTGTCCAGGAGGAAGTGACGTAGGCACGACGATAGGCACCAGAACATTTTTATCATTTTTCATAAGAGACAATCCGTGTTTGCGCTTCATGTGGCGATTCAGGTCAGCTGGACGTTTGTACTTCAGAGAGCAGAGCGTGCAAATCCACGACTGCTGGCGAGCTAAATTTCCACCCAAAAAGGCGTTCTGACCGGAAGTGGCATTTTGACCGGAAGAAGCACTCTGATCGGAAGTGGTTAAGCAAGAAAATGGCGAGCTGGAATTAGTTGTAGAAGTCGAGTTAATAGGAGATGATGATTGGTTGGGTGAAGTTATTGGAGCGATTATGATTGGTCGAGGAGTAAATGATGATGATGACAACGACGACGATGTTATGTGAAATAACGATGATAATGATGATGATGATGACGACGATGACCGCAAATTCAGTAACTGTGAAGGTGATGAAGAGGAAGAAAATGATGACGACGGCGACACTGACGATGGTGGTCGCAGTATGGAGATCACATTACCACTGAATGCTTTATATTTGTTATCATTGATAGTTATCACCGCATTGTTACTACTTACAACACTCCTATTCAGGCCACTGCTGCTACTCAGACTGCCAAGGCAAATGGGCGCGTTACTAATTCTGCTAACAGTAAATGCGTTTGTTGTAGTATTATTATGATTCCTATAGATCGGAGTGTTGCTCGAAGTAACCGCCATGATGCTATTCTTAATAATAGAAACAGTATTGTTTGTAGGAGTTGTAGCAGCAGTAGTTGCAGCAGCAGTAGTAGAAGCAGCAGTAGTACTAGCAGCAGTAGTAATAGTGGTAGTAGTAGTAGTGGTAGTAGTAGTAGTGGTGGTAGAAGAAGTAGTAGTAGTAGTAGTAGAAGTAACAGAATTTTTCTTAAATATGTTATCATTTGGGTCGTAACATATCACGTCATTGTCAACATCAATGACTATTTGCTGTTGTGGCTGTTGTTGTTGTGGCTGTTGCTGCTGCTGTAGTTGCTGCTGCTGTTGTTGTTGTGGCCGTTGTGGCGATTGTTGTCTGGTACCTTTCTGATGATACAAGATAATGCCGTTTTTATCATGGTTATTGTTGTTATTACTCACAAAAATTGTCTCCACTCCATCATCTTTATTATCATCATCGTTGTCATAATCATTAGCTTGTTCGTCAATGACAAAGTTATCATCGTCGTCTTCGTCGTCATCATTTTCATAGTTCATCATATTGTTGTTGTTGTTGTTATTGTTGCTGAAGATGACGTCATTTTTGTTGTTATTGATGTTATTGCTGTTGCTGTCAGAAACAACAATCTCCGAGTCATGTTGAGACGTGTTTAATCTTAATGTCATATTAGTGATATTGCCAGTCATGTTGTTGCTGTTGATGTTGATGGTGTTGTTGTTGATGTTGTTGATGTTTTTGCTGATTATTAACAAATCACAATCATCATCATTATTATGATTATCATTTGCAATGATATTGTCATTGTTGTAGTTGTAATCACTGCTCTTCATGATATTATTGTCATCGTGGTTATTACTGTTATTTTTATTATTACCATTGTTATTATTATTGTTGTTGTTGTTGTTGTTGTTGCTACTAAGTACATCATTGTTGTTGTTATCAATAATTTTATCCTCCCAAAAGAAAACATTAACATTGCTTTCATCACAATTATAGTCTATAGTATTATTATTAATATTATTATTGTTATTATTATTGTTATTATTATTATTGTCGTTGTTCTTTTGAATTATTAAATCAATTGTAGTATTGACTATGATGTTGTTGTTGTTGATGTCATCGCAATTGTTGTTGTTGATGTTGTTGTTGATGTTGTTGTTATTGCTAATGTTATTGTTGATGTTGTTGTTGGTGTCATCATCATTGTCGTCGTCATTGTTGTTGTTGTTGTCTTCAGTATAATCTTCAGTTAACCCACGACCGATGGCTAAATCCTCCTTCTTATCCAAATACGATTCACAACTGGACATGTTGTGTTGATGTTGTTGAAGTTGTTGGTGTTGTTGATGTTATTTTGTTGTTGATGTCAGTATCGTTGATGTTGTCGGTTGATGCACTATGACTATGCAATCGTCTTCATAGAGAAATGTACAACCAAAGAGAGAGCCATTTAAATACTGTAAGGAAGATCTGTGTCACTATTCATTTCACTGGAATAAATATGATGGTTTGTTTGTTTGTTTGTTTGTGTATTTATAAATTTAATTAATTAACTTTTTATTATATTTTTCTCACTTTTTCTTCATCAACTAAATGTATACAAACATATCTACGAACTTGTGTACAGCTGGGTACCAACACATACATACACACACACATTTATACGTACTATGTATATCTATCTATCTATTTATTACCACAAATACAATTAGCACCAGAAGAGAAGCCAGACTAACTCGAGAAAGATGAATACTATTGTATTAAACAAGCAATCCTAAGCAGGCAAAATCTCCGTCCTTATATCTATCTAATGACATACATTCAAAAGTGTATATATATATATATATATATATATATGTAAATATTGTATTGTATATATCTAATTGTGTGTATACACACACACATATATATATATATATATATATATATATATATATATATACTTATATAGGCACGCGTATGGTAGCTTTTGTACATGTCTGTGTTGTACATGTATGCGTATAGTTTGTATATATATATATATATATATATATATATACATCTATACTATCACGGTATCTATGTACTGTGTATGAATGTATGTGTGTGTGTGTGTGTGTGTGTGTGTGTGTGTGTGTGTGTGTGTGTTTATGTGTTTATATATGTAATCCATATGGCATGTATCGTAGGTAGGAATGAATAAGTTAGCACTGCACAAGCAGGCAGGCAGGCAGTCAGCACAACAACAGACTTTCAAGCTCGATGAGGAAGGAAGGATTGAATACGACATTCACAGCAGCAGCAACAACAACAACATACAAAATATACAAACTTTCATTCTTACATGTACACAAACGTACAAGAATATACACATCCATAAAAGCGCACATACATAAATCTATACGGACATTAAATGATTCTTGAAAGGCGTACACGCAAATAAGCACGTACAGAGCAAACACAGACACCCACAACAGAACGAAGACACACACACACACACACACACACACACACACACGAAAACACACAAATGTTTACAGAATGATAGGATGCTACGCCAACTTTGTTAACGTAACTCGCTAACTGTATTCAATTTAATGTTCAGTGCAGGCGAACGCATGCAAGCTTATTTATACTCTTTGTTTGTTTGTTTCACTTTCAACAGCCAGGGGCAAGTTTTTACAATTGAAGCGACAAAAACATGATAAATCACACGCAAAGAATGTTTTTATGTGTGTGTGTGTATCTGTGTGTATGTTTGTATGTGTGTGTGTGTGTGTATATGTATGTATATCTGTACATGTGTTAATTTTCATCTTCAAGAAGCAAATAGAATTTTGTTTCGCTGCGCATTTATCATGTGTACCTTGTATGAGTCTGCGTGTATGTGCTCGCATTTGTATGGGGAAGTTCGTTTATTAATACGTATATGTATATTTTAAAATATCGTTAAAATGTTTGGAGAAACACGTGAGGATGAATGTGTTTATTTACCACATCTCGAACCTTACTTAAGCGGAAGAATTGGGAGAAAATGACATCATATGCTAAGCTTGGCTTAGTGGCTTGCTTGCTTTCCTTGACTAGAGTCTTATTAATATTTATTATGATAGAATGGTTGTAATTAGCTGAAATGGAGCTGTTTAATTGATACAATACCACACATGTGGTTTATATTTTACGAAAAAAATGTGATAAAATCAAAGCATTTACCGGTATTAAATATTTTAATTATGAATGAAATGTTAACGATTATATACAATAATAATAATATTAATTATAAATAATAATAATAATTATTATTGTTGATAATTTCATTAAATAAGGCATGTGTTTTGTATTTAGCATGGAGCAATAATAATGGCGATGATGGCTGGTAAAAAATACGTCTCGGGATTATCTTTCGTCATCCATTTTGCCCGCGTGCTATTATAATGAAGCGCTAAGTGAATTGGGATGGTGATGATAATATATTAATAATTATTTATTTATTTATTATTATTATTTAATATTATTATTGTTGTTGAAGTTATTGTTATTATTATCATTAATTTTATATTAAATAATTGCTCTGGCAAGTGTGAATGGAGGGATGAAAGTGCATATCAGTAATAAAACAAGTGAAATAGTAGTAGTAGTGTTATTATTATTATTATTATTAGTAGTAGTAGTAGTAATAGTAGTAGTAGTAGTAGTAGTAGTAGTAGTAGTAGTAAAAGTAGTAGTAGTAGTAGTAGTAAAAGTAGTAGTAGTAGTAGTAGTAGTAGTAGTAGTAAAAGTAGTAGTAGTAGTAGTAGTACTAGTAGTAGTAGTAGTTGTTGTTGTTGTTGTAGTAGTACTAAGTAGTAGTAGTTGTTGTTGTTGTGTTATAATTTATAATAGTAGTAGAAGTAGTAGTAGTAGTAATAGTAGTAGGAGTGGCAGTGGTAGTAGTGATCATTGTGAAATAACACATTGCCAAAAGCAGTTAACTTTAAAATAAACATTCTGCCTATACTGCTAAACTAAATGCCATCATGGTGTTCTTACACTAAGATGATGGGACCGCATTATTGAAAATATGTGTGTGTGCCTCTCTCTCTTTCTCTCTCTCTATGTCTGGGTGTGTGTCTGTGTGTGTGTTTCTGTGTGTATTTGTGTGTGTGTGTGTGTTTGTCTGTAAGTTTTTGATTTACTATTACTATCTTTGTTGTTCATATTTAACCAGCAAAAATGGTACCCTATGATGAACTGAACTGAAAAAAAAACATAAAATGTTGTTCGAAAACATTGAATTTTTTTTTTAGGAATTAGGAAAAATTATTTTAAAATTAAAAATGTGAGACTAGGAAACTGCGTAGTTAAGTTTAGAGTGAAAGAACAAGAGAGAGAGAGAGAGAGAGAGAGAGAGAGAGAAAGAGAGAGAGAGAGAGAGAGAAAGAGAAAGAGAGAGAAATTGCGAAATTGAAAAAGACATTGAATAGAATAATAATGAAAGCCAAAATTTTTTTTTAAATAAATAAAGAAGAAATTAAAGAAATTAAACAAGAGAGATTGTAAGAAAAAAAAAGAGAAAGAGAGAAGAAATAGAGAGAAAAGAAAGAGGAGGAGTTGTGTGTGTAAGAGAGAGATAGGGAGTTTGAAAGTGAGAGAGCAGTAAGCAAGGGAGGCTGATAAAGCAGTGGCAACAAAGTCAGGCTGGCATCATCATTGTCGTCGTCATCGTCTTCATCCTCATCTTCTTCTTCGCCATCATCCTCATCACCAAAAAACGTCATCATTGTCATGAACATCATCATCTTCTGACGGTTACAGTGCAAACATCCTCACAATCATCGTCGTCATCATCTCTGTCGGATTCATCTTCAAGATAATCGTTTATCAGCGCCATCATCGTCGTCGTCGTCGTCATCAGCGTAGACTATGAAGCAAATTTAACGACTTGCTAATAAATTGCAATGATGCCATTAACATCATCACAACTGCTAGCCTTTCTATTATTAATACTTATTATTACTATTAAAACCAAGCACACACGCACTTTCATAAACACACGCACACAAAAGCACACACACATACAAACAGACACACACAATCACACACACACACACACACACACATACGTGCTTATTGCTGTGCGTGCGGGAGAATGTTTAAAAGTGAACTTTGCTTCTTCTTTTCACTTTCTTTGTATGCTTAGTAGCTTGCATGTGGTGTGGCTTGGCTTGGCTTTAACATTCACCACATCATCGTCACAGACACACAACATCACAACATCACAAACAACAACAACAACGAAGAACGGAAATCATATTTTGCTTGAATCATGTGCGCTATGTTGGGTGTAACTGAATTTTAGCAGTGCGCGTGTGCGTGTGTGTGTGTGTGTTTGTGATGTGTACGTGTGTCCGTTGGTTAATGTGTGTAACTGTATATATGTTTATTTCAAGTTTAACTTTGAAAAATTACAAAACTTGATGTAATACATTTTAAAAAACAAATCTTTATTATATTATTCTTTCTGGTACACATGAAAACGTACACATATACACTTACACACACACACACACACACACAGACACACACATACAAACACACACACACACAGACACACACATAAAAACACATGTAAACACAAATACAAACATGCAATATTCGGAGCTACCAGCATTTAACCATTGATTGCTCTGACATACAATGAAGGTAGCCATTGGATTTCAAATGACCACCAGTTTTCTTGCGGTCATCATCAACGTCATCATCATCATCATAATCGTCATCATCGTAATCATCATCGCCATTATCAGTAGCATCATTGTTATCATCATCGTTTGTCATCTTCATTATTATTATTAATATTAATATTATTATTATATTAATTTATCATTATTTACTGACACCAACATCAACTTGTTGTTTGCTCTTTCTCTTTCTCTCTTTCTCTCTCTCTCTCTTTCTCATTTTCTGTATATATGTAAGAAAAAAAAGAGAAAAAAAAGGAAAAACACACAAACAAATATATACATACATTGTATTGTATAACAAAATATACATACATACATACATACATTCGTTCGTTGGTTCATAAATAAATCATTTAAATGATAAACACATTCATTTTTCTGCAACCCATCAATAAGAATCTA
>NW_008703893.1:2776167-2789366 GCF_000326865.2 Helobdella robusta
GTAGCTGTACCGTACTATATTTTGTTGTATATACGTACGCTATTGTGTGTGTACCGCGTGTATAGGTACAAATACCAGTGCGGATTATTCTGGGGTTCATTCGTGTGACTCGCTGGCAAAAATTTGCTATACGGACGGCAAATTTGAGCTATTTTCGCTATTTTTTTTTACAGTAACTTTGTGATTGTTTTTCCGAAATTTTAACGAGACAATTCAACCCAAGTTACTTACTCATTGTAACGAAACGTTTTAAGAAAAAAATCCCCATATCTGGTTTTCAAATTAAAAGCCGCCTTCGTTGATGGGTAAATGGAAAAAAAAACTTTTGTATTATATAGTTGAAAAAAATCGAAAAGACAAAAATAAATTAACTGATGAATTAATAAATTAATATTTAACTAATTTTAATTAAGTGACAACAATAACAAACAGCACATCCTATCATTTAAGATAATGAAAATAATAAAATCAATAACGTTTTTAAAATTTGTAATAAGAATGAGTCAGTCAGCCCTATTAACTATGAAGGAATGTTCTGCTAAAATAGAGAATGAACAATCAAATCAATTTATATAGAGCAATGGAACCTAATTTCGTCCACTGAACCAGCTCAACTCAGGCAAGACAACAATATGTTAATTCCATAACTACGTTACTCATTATATATTTCCAAATTTAAACGAAATTTACTAATATGAATGTGAAAAAACAATATAAAACACACATTGAAAAATTTACAGCATAAACGAACATACAAAAAACTATAGATCTAATATATATATATATATATATATATATATATATATATATATATATATATATATATATATATCAAAAAATAGTTCTTTAACACATAGTATTAAACAAAATAAAAAAAACGAATAAATATATCATTATACATACACGCACACACCAGCACATAACTTATATAAACATACGAGATTAGGCACCCTTAAAGAACCCGCCATCCAAATGGGCTCTGAAAAGGTACCAAAATCTATAAGCATCAGACAAACCCCATCACAATGTATGTGATTTTAGGTGTTTATCGTCATAAATGTATGTTGTACATACACATGCGAATGTGTGTGTGTGATGTAATATAATTATATATCTGATTGTTCATTTTATTTGCTCCTTCATTCATTCGTTCATTCACCTGTGAGCCATCTATCTGCAAAAATAAAAGGTTTCAAATGAATTAGTTAAGTTATTTATTTATTTTATTTTATCAATTACTCATTAATTCATTCTTCAGTCAATCCACTAAACAAGAAAAAACTGGATCAGTGTAATTTAAATACTTACTTCTTAACATTAACATAGATTTTTACTTATCAATTACAAGTTGAAACATTAACATGCATTAATCAATTCTATTGCATTACTTTTCAAGCATTAATTTTGTAATGTCAAATCAAGTCCTGGCATTAATTTTTTCAACATTGATTGAACATTTTTCATAGATTAACTTTTAATTCTTTACAAAAGTAGACAGACCGGAGACTTTAAAATTGATCAAATTCTTTGTTCGTTTTTTGGAAGAGACGCATGTGGTTATCCAAAATCTGGAACATCTCCTGCGGGGAGGGAATTCTTCCAGTCTCTAATTTTGACCAGACAGGTACGTCTAAAAATTTAGGAAAAATAAAAAAACAAACAAACAAATAAATGTGTGTAACTTTTAATCACATGCATGGAAAAATAGAATATAAATTAATAAACGTAATCGAAATTGTGTTCTTTGCTAGATTTTGTTAGGACGGTTAATGAAAAATTTAGGAAAAAAAACACTCAACAATTATATTAATAGAATTCTATTAATTAAATAATAAATTAAATAATTAATTAAAAATTACTAATTAATCAGATATTAATTACCATTGAATGAGATTTCAAATGCTCCAGTAGATATCAGTGTACTTTCAATGGCATTACAGACAAAGAACAATATCATACATGAATAAATCTGTGTAAAATTTCAATGAAGTAACTAAGTAATTTGTTTAATGGTAAATTCTATTATAAATACATTAAATTAATAATTTATATAATTAAAAATAAATAAATACTTATAATTAATAATTAGGATAACTAGAGTTGTATAATTATTGAATTAACAACAATAAAACCAACTTTGTTTTCTAAGGCCCAGGTTATAAATGTTGGTGAATTCAGATTAACCCAATTTAAAGGATTCTGTCCAGAAGCTATTATAATAATGAATAGAATCTTGACAAAGCCTATAATCTGAGAGAGATAGGCGTACATAGGTAGTGGAGGGTAGTTGTCACCCTGAATCAAAAGATCAGGGTACCTTTGGTGGATGGCATAGGCGAACTGGTCGTAGACCTTTCTGTACCCTCACGAGTAACTGAATGTGGAATATAATTTGTAATTATTTATTTTAACTAAAAACTGATGAAAAAAGTGCATAGTCACAATTTCTCTCTATGGCACTTGGGAAAAGCTAGCAAATGTTTGTCAGAAAACGTTTAATTTTAGCTATTTTGGAAAAATAAAAGGTATAGTAGATTAAGTATTTTTATGAAATAATAAATAATTTTATTTAGAAATAATTGTGAGTTGATTTGTATAGGCCAGGGTTTTGTATAGATAGGGGAACGTTTTTTGACTTTAGTTAGTTAGACTGAAAATCATTAACTAATATATTTTAAGATAATAAAATCATTAACATTTAGAAATACGTCATAAAAATTAAAATATATTTAAGCCTAAATTTTAAAATAGACAATGTACATGACAATGAACTCTGATCTGAGATGATCAACTCTCGATTCTATGCTACTAACCAGAAAAGAAAGTTTAGAGTGGGACCAGAAAACTTCGACAGCTTAGAGGAAGGAATGGATTGAGTTGAAACTTCATCATCGGCGAAATTAACAAGAAAAAAGTTGAAAATTAGCAATGAAAAAACACTTTTTCCGAACAACAACGCCGCCATGTTAAATTAAAAAGAAAGTAAATCGCGAAGCGCTTCACTTAAGAAAGTCTAGGCATCATTTATATAAATGACATGCAACATACAAACACACACAGGCATACATTGACAAACATACAAAAATAAACACATACATACGGAGTTTCACACACACACACACAAACATACATACATAAATACACATATTTTCATTTCATTTATTTAGTCCTTGAACAGAAAACATACAATAAAATGCTATTCTAAGACATGGATGGCAGTGGTAAAACCTGAAAAAACTCATCTAGCACCGCATAGATAGACACATACACAAGTACATACATAATCCCATACATACATACATATTCATAAACACACCAAACACATGCACAAGTATACACACATACATACACCCAAACGCACACACACTCATAACATAAATACACAGACATAGATTTGTACATACACACACACACACACACATATATATATATATACATATATATATATATATATATAGCTTCATACTGATGCATACCTTTATTAATATATATAATTAATTATAAACATATTATAAACTGCTATATATAGAACACGGATTTGCGTTATTTTCATGATGAAATTGTTTAGCTGTTATTAAATTGCCATAGGGAATTGTCATGATGACGTTGTTTAGCTACATACATACATTCGGTAAACTTTTCAAAAATTTATGGCACGCTCCGCGCTAGTTAAGCTGCTGTTTAGTTTTTGGATTCTTCTAACGGTAGATCGTAAAACATTGTCAAGTTTCTTTAGTTCGAAACTAATATTTTTGTTTATAAAAATTAAATTTATATTTTAATTTTTATAGTTTATAAAAGTAATTGCGCTTAAAAATGCAACCAAGAAAAAGATGGATAATTGCATTTTTAAGAAAACAAACAAGTGAAGAAGTAGAAGCACTTATTTGAACGGCATTTAGTGAGAAGCCCCCTTGCCACGTCAAGGCAGCCGTTCATGGGGGGGTTAATAATAAAACGACAGTGTCTAGAAATAATAAGTAACGAATACGTCTAGAAATAATAAATAACTTAACTAAAATTAACAAAACTTAACTAAAATGTAACCAAAATAATATTGTGTTGATTGTCGTGTTTGATTGCTGTTGTTGGTGTTGTGTTGAACAAAAACTAAACAGTACAAATAAACTAGAACGTAAGAAAGAAAGAAGAGAGACCCTAACTTACCTATGTTCACTAAATTAACTCACCAACCTATGTTCAATTAGCTCAACTTACACATACACAATATACAAACACATACATACATAAGTTAAAAACATACATACATAACATACAAACACGCATACATGCATACATACATGCACACATACATACACACATACATACACACACATATATATATATATACATGCGTGTCCATGTAATTTGTCTATTCTTAATTTTTCTTTCTTCGGTAATATAAAATCATGTTAATCAAACAATATATTATATATATTATATATATATATCTATTTATATATATAATAGTTTATATAAATAGGGATAACAGGCAAGAAACAAGGAAGTGTTCGCTGCTAAGTAGATATACACATTGTTCTACATGTATGATTAACTGAATGAGATTACCATTTATTTTATTATGTGTATAATTAGAACATAATTTTGAGTATATTATAATTTATTATGAATAATTGTGTGTTAATAATTAGTTGTAATTATATTTGTTAATATTATTCTGTGAAGTTTTTTTTTATTTATAAAGATTAAGTTATGTAAATAAATCTGTCATTATACTAGTATCCTTGTCGTTTTGTATCTATTTGTTGAATAAATTAAAATAAATATAAAAATAAATTAAAATAATCAATTATTAATTATTTATTTACATTTAATTTAAAAAGCTCTATCAATTATTAATAATTAAATTTAATAAAAATTTGAAATATGGTCATTAAAGCGCGCTTAATTGATGAAGTAAAATCTTTCTTATTAGGTTGGCTATGGAGAACGTATATTGTATATTTATATATTTATTTTATCATTATCAATTCATACATACATACATACAAACATATACCCATACATACGTACGTATATACATACATACATACATATATACACACACACATACATACATACATAACACATACATACATACATACAAATAAACACACTCACACTCATTTACGTTTGTACATACATCAATAGATACATATTATAGCTAAAAGCACATACAAACACACAAATACAACTTATACACGCTCAAAAATACTACAATGTTAGAATTATAAATTTGACTGGACTGAAATACAGCACATTGAAATTAAAATTTCTCTAACAAACAATGCTATATTTTAACTTAGAATGACTGACACAAAAGTTGTTAATCATCATCATTTATTATTATTTATTGTTGTTGTTCTTCTTCTTTTTTCTCTTCTTTTTCCTTTTCTTCTTCTTCCTCTTCTTCTTCTTATTATTATTTTATTATAATTATTATTATGTTAATTATTTCTTTAAAGATCTGTCGATATTTCTATGCGATTCACTAGCTGGGGCCGGCCTGCCGAAAAATGTCGACAGGGAGAGGATTGACGTGCAGAATAAACTTCAAAAACTCACAGAAAAATTTCCGGAATTGGCCGCCATATCCAAAGATCAAAAATGTACGGAAGATTAAAATTATTTGGTGATGTTTTTCATGATGATGATGATAGCGATGACAATGATGACGAAGACGACGACGACGATATTGATGATGATGACGTTGATGGTGAGTTTGCTATGAAGAAGAGAATGAAAATGCAAGAATGAAGATACATTTGCTCTGACTAACAAACGAACACATTTAAATGTTTACTCTTTAACGTAACAGCTAGCTCATCACTGAGCAACAAAAAATCTGAAGACGAAGATGACGAAGAGTATTACGATGACGTCACGAACAACAACAACATCGGTAGCAGCAGTAACGACAACTACAGCGGCAGCATCAACAGCAGCAACAACAGCAACCACACAAACTTTTCTTCTTCAAATTCTCTGAGCAATGTAAACCGAGAACAAGGTTATTAACTAAACTGGACACTCCATCATACATGCAGCTCACAAATTCAACACGTCCCCACACACACATACACCCCACACACAAACACACACACACACACATAACACATACACATATCCGTAAACAAAACATACATAAAAACTTCTGAAGATAATTTACCAATCGCTCTCTAGCAATTTACCATACATGTACAGTACACATAAATACACAAACACACTCACACACATACATACGTACATACACACATACATACACACATACATGTGAATAGTTCCACGAGTAAGAGATGCTAAGTAATTAACTATTATCATTTTTATTATTACACACAGCTAACAGGCCACAGAATAATTATTATCACTATATACAATAATGTAGTTATAATAATAAAATGACAATAATTATAAACTAGTTAACGTATTTTCCCAGCTCGAATAAAAATGAAGAGTAAAATAATAATAACAATAATAATAATGAGAACTCTTTTATTTCAAAGCAAAGACAATAAATAAGTATGAAAATAAAATAATGAAATGTCACAATAATGTAATAAAATGTAATAAAATGTCAATGATTGCCACAATGCTCATTTTTTAGAAAAGTACGTAGCGGTGAAGTATATTCAAATATATATCACGAATTGTTTCTGTCACAATATATGCCATACGATAGCTTTATAACAGTCTCTATCAATTCATCGTTGAAAGAATCCGGCCACAAAATTTTAAAAAGTGAAAGATTAAAATTATTATAAAAACCTATTGGTGATATTTCAAAAGTATTTATAATTATTATGCAATGTTTATAGTTTTATTTAGATTACTGTGCAAATTATAATAATAATAACAATTATGATGATGATGATGATAATAATAATTATGGTAATAATAATAATTATAATCTTTATAGCAGCATCAATGATAATAATAAAAGATACGAAAATGCAAATGACGATACAATATAACGAATGCTAAAATATTTATTTCTCTCTCTCTCTCTCTCTCTCTCTCTCTCACTGTCATCCCTTCTTTTGTCCTCCTTTTTCTTCATTTCTCTCTCTCTCTCTCTCTCTCTCTCTCTCTCTTTCACTGTCAATCCTTCCTTTGTTTTCCTTCTCTTTCTTTCTTTCTCACTCACTCTCTCTTCTCTCTCTCTCTCTAATTTTTCTGGGTTAACGCAGATAATAATAATGACGCGGTAACAAAAATGGTGTTATAATGTTAAACAAAATCTCTCCCTCTTTTCTTTCTCTCTCTCTCTCTCTCTCTCTCTCTCTCTCTCCTTTTTTCTTATTATTCATGCACTAAACAAATAGTTAATAATAATAATTATTATTATTATTGTTATTATATTAATTTCTTATTATTTTGCTAGGTAAAACTTCGGCGCCCCAAGGCATATCTGCAACGATAAAGGGCTACCTCATACAAAGAGCTGGTTGGTTGGATTATTTATTATTATTATTATTATCATTATTTTATTATGATGAACGAATGAATGACGGATGAATTGATAGATAAATAGATGGATGGATGAATGAGTAATGAATGAATGTATGACAGGATGAATTAGTCTCCTAATTCATGAAAAACTGACGAATTGACGAATAAATAGATGAATGAATTAATTAATGAGTGACTGGATGAATGAATGAATGAGTGACTAGATGAGTGAATGAATGAGTGACTGGATGAATGAATGAATGAATGAATGAATGAATGAATGAATGAATGAATGAATGAATGAATGAATGAATGAATGAATGAATGAATGAATGAATGAATGAATGAATGAATGAGGGAATAGATGAGTGAACGAATAGAGTAAATGAACGAACGATTGAAAGAATGAAAAGTATATGAATAAATGAATGAATCAATAAAATTATTTTAACAATTTCAGGTCCAAAACAGAGCAATTTTTTGTCAAAAATTTTAAATACCCGAAAGTATTGCATGATTGGCGATGGAAAGTTGAACGTATATGACTACATGAATTCCAAAAAAACATCCTTGGTAATTGATCTTAGAGGTATATTTGCATGCGTCTTTGTATGTTTGCTTGTATGTGTGTGTGTGTGTGTGTATGTGTACGTGTGTGTGTGTGTGTGTATATATCTTTAATTCTTTATGCAACCAGGCTATGAAGTAAGAGTATCGGAGAAACATGCCAATAAAAAAGAATTCTGTTTCGACCTTCATTCTCCGGGAAAAAAATCACATTACGTAAGTGTGGCTGGTTGGTTTATTGGTTGGCCCATTGATTGTGTAATTGATTAATTTATTGATTATTAATTGATTTGTTAATTGATTGATTGGTTGGTTGGTTGATTGGCTAGCTGGTTGGTTGACTGAATGGCTGGCTGAATGATTTTTTAATGATTTGATTGAGATCATTGTTAACATAAATACTTATAGTATTGTAATTATAGAAAGCGCCATAGAGATTATGAAATTTTAGCTTAGGACACTAAACTATTTCAGTTTTTTTCAAATTTTAAAAGTTCACTGCAAATACTAACGAGGAAATGACTTCGTGGGTTGACGTTATTCGCGTTGAGGCAAAAAAAATTCCTCCAAGTTTGTTGATTGGTTGATTGATTGGTTGATTAATTGATTGGCTGATTAATTGATTGGTTGGTTGATTGGTTGATTGATTGATTGGCTGATTAATTGATTGGTTGGTTGACTGGTTGATTGATTGATTAATTGGTTGGTTGATTGGTTGGTTTTTTGGTTGATTGATTGGTTGATTGATTGATTAATTAGTTGGCTGGTTTGTTGTTTGATTGGGGCTTTGATTGGCTGGTTAATTTGATTGAAAATTTTCAAAGGATCGATCGTATATCATTAATTCATAACTTCACTAAGGCACACACTCCGACGCAAGTGAATGCAAGGACGAGGTGGATTACGATGAAGTTGAGGAACCCTATGAGGATACCAGCGAGATGCTACTGGCAAACACAGAGATCAGGAAATCCAGTTCGTAGAGCTTTATAATTATTATTATTATTATCATTATCATTATTATTTTATTATTATTATTTATTTATTTATTTATTGCATTTGACATTTTATTTCATTTCATTTGTACTGCTATTTTTATTGATTTCATTGCTGAATAAAAGATTGTTGCTGTTGTTTTTATCATTAATGTTTGGGTTTTTGCTTTTATTTTTATTACTATTGCTGCCATTATTTTACTTATCTATTTACTCGTTTGGTTGTTCATTCATTCATTCATCATTCATTCACTAATTCATTCATTCATCATTCATTCACTAATTCATTCATTCATTCATTGATTTATTCATTCATTTATCCATTTATTCATTCATTCATCCATTCGTCTATCCATTTCTTTATTTTTTTTTATCTTTCACTGAAGAATCACCTTCCATAATTCCTGATGATGATGATGAGTTAAACCCGCAGGAGTTGTACGACGACATCAATCCAGAAAACAACAACAACAATAAAAATAACAACAATAACAATAGAGATAGCAATAATGACGAAGATGATGATGGAGAGTTATATGATGACATTGCAGATTTCAACGAAAACAACAAACAAAGCATCACTACCCTTCCCATGAAGAACATCGACTTCAGGAAAGACAATCAAGGAGTGCCCAAGAAAAACAACACAGCCTATAAAAACGACAATGACGTCACGCCGTTACCAAAAACACCTTTGAAATCTTCCGCGGGCCCTATTTTACTCCCGAAATCTATAACGACCCCTCCCATTCTTTCTTTGAAATCTTCAGCGAACCCGTTGAAATCTCCCGCGGCCTCTAACAATTCGCCGGGGGGACCCGCGGCAGTCCCTGAAAATTCACAGCCAACCATTGTGGTTTCTTGCAATGGCTATCCGCCCTTTGAAAAGATGTACTTTGGGAAGTTTGCTTGCTCTGGTGATAGCAAAGAAGAACTTACGTTTAAATGTGGTTAGTAAGTTGTGATTGGTTGACGATTGGTTGGCTGTGATTAGTCGGTACGTTCTAATTGGCTGGTTAGTTGATGAGAAGTTTGTCGATATGATTGGCTGGTAAAGTTTGGTCACGTGGTCCCGCTTGATTACAAATGGTTGGTAAGTTTCTTGGCTTGCATGTTTCATTATAATCATGTTCATCTCACTTATCATTATCATCCTCCTCCTCCTCCTCATCATCATCATCTCCGTCATCATCACCAGGCGACGTGTTAACGGTACTTAGTCAACAGTTCGACAATTTCGGATGGTGGGTGGCTGAGTTGGGCGACCAGGTGGGCCTCGTTCCCAGGGACTATCTAACACCCGCTTATGAATTAATTGATGGATGATTGTGATTAATATGATGACGACGACGATGATGATGCCACAGATCTGATTGATTATAACATATACCCATAGAGTCAACTGATAACAATGTTGATATATCAAAGTGAAATTATTATATATACATGATACATATATATCATATATATATATATATATATATATATCATGTTTGTACCTATACATATATATTTATTTATACATATTAGACATTATATATATATATATATATATATATATATATATACTTGATTATTTCACACACATAGATACATACATATTGACTTGAGATTATGCCATACATATAAACTTATAAAAGCTCTATTCTTAGTGTGTCTATCAATTATTATTATAATTATTATGATTAATGATGATGACGATTAATGATGATGATTAATGATGATGATAATGATGATGATGGTGATTAAAATGATGACGACGATGATGACGATTCTTGTTTATGCATTTATTTCATTAAAAGTTCAATTATCTCGATTTGTATTTTCAATTCGGCTTTTATATTATGCTATAAAATGTTATACTATCGGTAGAACTTAATACGGACGATACAAATATAGTGTGTTTTGTGTGCGTGTGTGTGTGTGTTGTGTGTACGTGCACGTGTATTTGTACGTGTGTTTCTCGCCTAGTTATGATTTAAAAAAATACCCAGTCGACGGTAAAATAAATCAATGTTCTTCTCGCGTTAATAAAATAATGAATATCATACGCACGCACACACAAAAACACACACACGCACACAAACACACACACGCACACAAACACACATGCACACGCACACACAAACACATACACTCACAAACACATCTTCAAGTTTCGTCGCGAAAAATAGTTTGACCTTCTTTTAATTTAATGGAATGAGAGTAAATCTGTATAAAATAAAAATAATATTATAATAAAAAGTATACTAAATAATAATAATAACAATAATATATATTAATTATTATAATAATTAATAGTAAAAATAATTATACCGTTATATTTTTTCACGTTTATTGGCTGGTTGAAATTTTCCAACTCGGCCACCAACTCTTTCGTTCGTAAATGTTTTGATACCTTCAATTGTTAGGAGTTATAATTTATAACCAATATAATTTTATTTCTTCATTCATCCATCCGTCCATTCATTCATTCATTCATTCATTCGTTCGTTCGTTCGTTTGTTCGTTCGTTCATTCATTCATTCATTCATTCTTTCACAACTCACGGATATGTAGCGGTGATAATGATTTCTTATCATTCTAGAATATTCGCAATGGTATTTTAATTTATTATTATTATTGTTATTATCGCTTTCTTCATATATGTCAATCAAATTATTATTATTATTGTTGTTGTTGAAATTACTGTTGTAGAGTTTGTTGTTATTGTTGTTTTGCCTATTTTTATACATATTCTTATTAGTGTTATTATTAATGTTGTTGATGTTATTATTATTACTATTTATTGGCGGTAAGAATCTTTTTTTATTAAATCTCTTCGCCACCGCATTGTAACCATCATAATCATCATCGCCACCACCACCACCGTCATCATTATCACTACCACCACCATCATTATCATCACTATCGATGCCGGAAGTGTAAGTAGTAATGGCTGAAGATGATTGGTTGAGAGGTGATGACGTGTTCAATGAGCCGCTAGATGCTGTTTTATACCTAGGGTTTAATTACAGCGCTAACTTTTTGTTTATTTTTTTAACTTTATATTTGGCGAAATTGAAACTATATTAATGAATAATAAATTAATTAGTGTAGTGGTTATGTGTGCCTGAATCTCTTTCGCAACGACCAGGTTCGAACGCAACAAGATCTTCGCCCTTATCTTGCATCCAAAATGGTTTGAAGCGAAAATCTCAGTTTGTAATATTAGTTTAACATTACCAAAATTCACATTACATTACACTACGTTACATTATATTATATTACATTACATTACATTACAAAACACTACCAATAGCAGTTGAATTAATAATCCTGTAAACGAATATGTAAATAGGTTGTAAGTAAATTGTAAATGAAATCAGTAATCAGTAACTATTTTTACTCACTTTATTCCCGAGCCGAAAATGGCGAATGCTTCTTTAGTTAATGGTTCCTATGGTAAAAAGTGTAATAATAATAATAATAATAATAATAATAATAATAATAATAATAATAACAATAACAATAATAATAATAAACGTAACATTAATAATAATAATAATTATAATAAATAATGATAATAATTTATTAATAATTATTAATTAATAATATTATTAATATAAATATTTATATATAAATTATTATTAATTAATAATAATTAATTAATTAACATTAATAATAATAACATTATTAATAATAACATTAATAATAATATTAATTTTAATGTAGCAATGAGAGTTAGGTTACAAACCAGATGATATTTATTAATTCTGTTGTGAAACCCTAAGTCATGCTTATTATTATTATTATTGTTGTTGTTATGTTTATAGAAGTTATTATTATTATTATTTTTATTTTTGCTTTTGTTGTGGGGCCTTAAAACGTCAGCTGAAGCGCTACGTAATGTATTGTTGAGGACTTTGTTAAGGACGTTTTTGTTGTTGTTGATATTGTTGTTGTTGTTGATGTTGTTGTTGTTGTTGATGACGTAATTGTTTACGTCATTCCCCATTCTCGTTGACGATTTAGATCTCAGTTTGTTGTTTTTAAGTTTGTCTGTGTCATTTTTGTTTTTCGTACTAATTCTGAGGTTGTTGCTATTATCGAGAATTTTAATGACGTTGTTGATGTTGTTGTTGTTGTTAAGGATGTTGTTGTTGTTGTTGTTGTTGAGAACGTTGCTGNTTGATGTCGAGGATGTGT
>NW_008703893.1:2789416-2804416 GCF_000326865.2 Helobdella robusta
CATTATTGCGTT
This sequence comes from Helobdella robusta, assembly GCF_000326865.2. Taxonomy (NCBI): domain Eukaryota; kingdom Metazoa; phylum Annelida; class Clitellata; order Rhynchobdellida; family Glossiphoniidae; genus Helobdella; species Helobdella robusta. The sequence continues at coordinate 2,789,429 of NW_008703893.1, forward strand.
TGTCCTTATTATTATTAATATTGTTGTTATTATTATTATTATTATTATTATCATTATCATTATCATTATCATTATCATCATTATTATTATTATCATTATCATCATCATCATTATTATTATTATTATTGTTATTATTATTATTAATATTGTTATTATTATTATTCTCTCTGCTCTTGACGGAATATGGATTTGATTTCCGGAGTATGTCTGTGATGAGAGGAATTTTTTAAAAATGAATAAATAAATAATAATAATAATAATAACAAAAACAACAACAACAACAACAACAACAATAATAATAATAATAATAGCAACCGTTCGCTGAGGAGGTCATCTTCGACACGATGACGCAATCTTCGTGGTAGAGATATTTGAGCAGTTGATGCTTATTATTATTATTATTATTATTATTGTTGTTGTTGTTGTTGTTGTTGTTGTTATAACTATTATCATTATTATTAACGACAATTTCATAGTCGTCTCTCTCATTATGTTTAAATTTAATGATGCTGTCGTTGTCGGTGGCCATTTTGGTTTTATTATGATAATTATTATTATTATAGTAGTTGTTGTTTTTATTTTTGTTATTATTATTATTTTTATTCTTATTCACGTTAGCGTTGTTGAAATAGAGGCACGTACAGCTCTGTCTGTCGAAATAATTTCTGCTGTCATAATTAGAATAATCATAATCATCATCGCGTTCTGAATTATAATAATAATTATTATTTTTATTATTATAACCACAATTATAAGTGTCGGTAGTAGTAGTACTAGTAGTAGTTTTGTAGTTATCGTCATCGCCAAAATAATGACGATGTTTATTAAAATTGCCACCATTGGAGTAACCATCATCAGCCAAAAGCCTGTCGGAATTTGATTGGCTCTCGGATGACCGTTTTTTGAATTTCCTACTCGCTGATTGGTTGGATTCAGTGACGTCATCGTGGTTTTCAGTTTTTTCAACGTATTTGCAACAGCGGTTTATTAAATTTGTGATGTAATCGTTAATTTTGTCTTCGACATCATCGTCGTCGTATTCATCATCATCTTCATCATCATTATTATTATTATAATTTTTCTTCTTCTTCTTTTTATTATTATTATTATTTATATTATGACCTTGATCGTCAACAATATAGTTTTTATACGTCTTGTTGTTATTATTTATATTGTTATTAATGTTATTATCTTGATTGATAGTATCTTGTTGTTGTTGTTGTTGAGGTTGTTGTTGTTGTTGTTGATGCTTTTTATTTTGATCATTATCACCACCACCACCACCACCACCATCGTCATCATACTCGTCTTCATCTTCTTCTAAAAGAATGCTATTTTCTAAGTAGTGATAAGAATTTTTTTCATGGTTACCATCATCACCATCGTCATCATCGTCGTCGTCGTCATCATCATCATCATCATCATCATCATCATCATCATCATCATCATTCACTAACTGCAATCGTATGGTTTGTAATAGAGATCATTATCATCACCGTCATCATCATCATCATCAGTATTATTGTTGATGACGTCACTGGCAAAGTCATCCTGATCGCCATTTAGGCTTCTGTACTTTCGCGTTTTTTTGTTTGGACGTTTCGGAAAATGCGTCATAGTGGCTGAAAAATCGTTGTTGTTGTTGATGTTATTGTTGTTGTTGTTGTTATTGATGTTGTTATTGATGTTGTTGTTGATGTTGTTGTTGTTGTTGTTGTTGATGTAGCTGCTGTTGTTGTTGTTGTTAATGTAATTGTTGTTGGCTTTGGTAACTTTGTTAATGTTGTTGATGTTAATGAGGTTGACGTTGTTGATGTTGTTGATATTGATGTTGTTGTCGTTGCTGTTAATGTTGTTGTTGTTGTTGTTTTGAAACAGATTCTTATACTCCGTATCAAACTGATATTCATCCTTGCTGGCCTGGCTGGCTTCGTTGACATTGTAAGGACTATTTAAGGTCTGGTACAAAAAGAATAATAATAATAATTATTATTATTATGTTTAATAATAATAATAATAATAATGAAATAGTATTATTACTAGTACTACGACGACTACTACTACTACTAATAGTAATAATAATAATAATAAAAATATTATTGATAATAAATTTCAAAAATTGGGTAGGTAACATTTCTAATCTGCGTGTCAATGTCAGTTATCGAATGCCTCTTCTGTACGTAAAATTAAAACAAATTATGATTAATAATTATAAATAATTAATAATAATAATAATAACAATCAATAATAATAATATTAATAATCATCATTATCATCGTTAGAAAAGTAATCATCATCAATAATCTGACCCGTTTATTTTTAGCTTTGCCTGACGTCATACGTTTCCCAGATTTTAATTGGCTGTTGAACGAATCAGGGCGTGGACTATTCATGACATCTGATCTATTTGCATTTGTTGCCAGGCTATCGTCAGCGAGCGTTGATATCAAAGGCATCTTGGGGTTTTGAAAATTTTTACGTTCAATAGTTTTGAAGTTTTTATCCAGATAGCGTTTGAACCTAGTTTCAGCGAGATAACAAATACAAGATATAGCACTTCTACCGTTTGAGCTACAGAAAATAAGTTAAGGGCGTTTATGTTTCGCAAAAATTTTATATTTTCGCGAGTTTAATCGCAAAAATTTAATCAAAATTTTGATTTTTTGTTATTATTATCACAAAAGACTGTAAAACGTTCTCACCCCTATCATCAACCTCCAGTTACCACCACTTCCATCATCGTCGTCACCATTCAGCCCGCGTTCACCCCCGTCAACTTTCAACATTGCGTATGTAGAAGCAGCTTGGGGTGTCTTGTTGAATTGTAGTGGCTTCAACTTCTTCCTCACCACTGAATTCGGAATATTTCCTGGAAAGTATAAGAATTAAACAAATGTTATATGCAATAATTTCTATTATTTATTTATTTTTGTTTATTTATAACCTACTCGTATAAATTAATTAACTTTCTGTGACCTAATTGCATAAATAAACTGAAACTCAGTGATCTATTAACATGAATCAATCATCTTTTCGCGACCTATTTGCATGAATTCTTTAATCTCGAGTGACAGATTTACATGGATCAATTGATTTTTTGTGACCTACTTACATTTTCCCGTGACCTTAATTTTCACCTGACTCATTTACATAATTTTCAACCACGTGACCTACTTACCATCCGGAGCTACTGGATACTTCTCCCTCTGGTCCTCTAACCATCTCTGACGTTCTTCAGCAAGTTTTGCTCTCAATTCTTCTTCATCAATCTGAGTCTGAATGAAAGAATGAATGAATGACGGATGGATAAATAGATAGATGGATTGATAAATGGAATGAATGAATGAATGAATAAATGAATGAATGAATAAATGAATGAATGAATGAATGAATGAATGAATGAATGAATGAATGAATGAATGAATGAATGAATGAATGAATGAATGAATGAATGAAAAAGGCATGGATTGATTGATTGACGGATGGACGGATGAATGCCAGTCGCATTTTAGTTTTCATGCATTCAATAAATAAACGAATGAATGAATGGGTGATTGATTAATTGATTGAATTAATGAACAAACAAACGAAAAACAAATAAATGGATGAATGAATACAAAGTTATTTAAACAATTTTTCAAATTACAATGTGAACGATACCTTTTCAGGCACCTCTGAAATCGTATCCTTCAATGAATCAGCATCTAACTTTTTTGGTTTATCTTTCTTTTTTACGTTTGTAACTTTTTTCTCTGATGTAAAAAGCGCCATTGTTTGTAAGCATCGTCGTCGCCGTTAACGTCATCAGTGTGTGTGTGTGTGTGTATATATGTAATGTTCGTTTGAGTGTGTGTGTATGTGCAACGTACGTGTGTGTGTGTGTGTGTGTGTGTGTGTGTGTGTGTGTGTATATATGTAATGTACGTTTGAGTATGTGTGTATGTGCAACGTACGTGTGTGTGTGTGTGTAGAGTGCGTGTGCGTGTGTGTGCGTATAAATGTGTGAGTGAGTGTGTGTGTTAAAATAATACTTTTTATTATACTAACGCAGTAATTTTCCAAGCTTTGGTTTGGCAACAGTCTGTTTAGCGTTAGCATTACCACTACTACCTTGTGTGGCGGTCGTATTGGCGGCTGCTGTAGCCGATGAAGTAACTTTCTTAGACATTATACATCTATGTTAATGTTATTTTTACTATTTATCATAATTTTATTATAAATTTATTATATCATTATTACGTCACATTTATTAATAATAGTTATCATTTGTGCCAGTTTAGATACGTGCTATAAATAGCTCCATAACTTACATTATTATTATTGTTAATTATTATATTATATTATAACCCCATATATATATATATATATATCACTTATCTAATTATTACTATTTATATTATTATTATTATTATTATTATTAATTCCGCTGGGTTATATCAGATTACAAGAACAAAAATTTAGCTGCATTTGGTTGATTTATTTATTTCGAAACTTTCTTGTTTGTTAATAGTGATCGCGACGATGACGATGATGATGAAACTAATGATGATGATGATAATAATAATTATAATTGTAATTATAATTATAATAATTATGATGATGATGCTGATATCAAGATAGTTAAGCCATCATCACATTGATACTGTAATGACGATGATAATAGGATGATGATGATGATAATGATGACGATATTAGTAATAGTATTGATGATGGTGATAACGATGATGATGATGACGTCATGATACTTAAGTCGTCATATTGATACTGTGATGACGATAGGATGATGATGATGAAGATGATACAATGATAATAACTACATTGATTTATCGGCGATGATGGTGATGATGAAAAAATTGTGATGATGAAGACGATGATGATGATGTGTTAACGTCTTAACGATATATTATATCAAATTGCTTTTTGTTTACGTTGCAAATGCTTGAAATTTTTTCCAAATATGAATATCACGCTACCTTATAAACATTTAGCATAGGCCTTCTATAAATATTATTATTATCATTATTATTATTATTATCATTATTATTATCATTATTATTATCATTATTATTATTGTTATTATTGGTTTTACCATTATTATTGTTATGCGTGTTGTTAATGATAATAGTGTTTTTTTTGTTATTGCAATTTTTCCAGCATTCCTTAGCAACTGTGGGTAACAACAATAAAGTCCCTGACAACCAGCAAAGTGGAAACATGAGTTTCATATATTATATAACAACGTGTATGATATACAATATATATATATATATATATATATATATATATATATGAATGTATACACCTAAGTATATATGCATACATACGCACACTACACACACACACATGCGCGCACACACACACACACACACACACAAACACACGAATGTTATATAGAATGTCATGTATGACATTGATACAAAACTACAATACCAAGTCACATATCTTAGTGTATATACGTGTGATTTAATTATATATACTTATATTATATATTCTCTCTCTCTCTCTCTCTTTCTCTCTCTTTTTTTCTTTCTCTCTTTCTCTACATATTTGGCTTGATTTATATCTTTAATTACTTTCCTACTTGTCTGAAACGAACCAGATATTTTATATAATCAAACAACAGCAACAAGATAAATCATTTTTATTGTAGTTATTATTATTTTTATTGTTATCATTATCGTCATCATCGTCGTCGTCGTTATTATTATTATTGTTATTATTATTTTTGTTACGCTCTTCAAAAAATAAAATCTGAGGCGATAAAGAGCTGAATGGCGCATACAAACAATGCAAAATGACTTAGATTGATGGGGGAAAGTTTCTTAATGTTGAATATGAATGTAACCACTCGCATATTATAAACTACACGGCTGCTAAAAACAATATTACATAAGTTTGCATGTTGATGATACGTATAGAAAGAGAGGGAAAAAGAAAGTGAAAAAATGAAAGGAAACAAAAAAGTGTGTGTGTGAGAGAGAGAGAGAGAGAGAAAGGAGAGAGAGAGAGAGAGAGGAGAGAGAGAGAGAGAGAAAGAAAGAAAGAAAGAGTAAGAGTATCAATCGAACAGATGGGTCTTGAGATCCGCTCTGAACTTCGTTCGTGAGTGATGGAGGAGTAGTCAGAGAAGGAGGTAGAGAGTTCCAGAGAAGAATGCCAGCAGAAGCATACGCAGATCTAGTTAAGAGTGTTTAACACGAGTTAAGAAGAAAAGAGAACAAGAGAGGGAAAGAATAAAAAATGAAAATTTCAACAAAGAATGAATAAAGTAGACAAGAAACAGAAAATGAAAAACGGAGAATCATGAAAAGAGAGAGAGGAAGAGAAAGTAAGAAACACAGAAAGAAAAGAAAGCGAGAGAGAGAGTGAGTGAGTGAGAAAAGGAGGAGGAGTGGCAGAAGGAAAGAACGAACGAATGGAATTGTTTATTTAACACAAAAATATGTAGATCACACAACAACAGATGAAATAACATATAAAAATAGGTTCGTCATTAATAGAAATATTTTTTTGCTACTGTTATCATTAAGCAACAAAAAGCCTCTTTGTATAGGTAAACAGTCGTTTTAACTTTCAACACAATTTGAGTTTATATTTTTAATGATAGTTTTATAGCGACACAAAAACAACAACAAAACTATTACTTCTTATGCAGTTACCAACACTACTACAGTTACTACAACTACTACTGCTGCTGCTACTAATACTCCTCTTACTGTTACTACTATCTCTAGTACTACTACTGCTGCTGCTGCAGTAGCTGCTATTACTACTACCACAAATAAATTTTACTAACGCTAAACCCATTATATCCCAATGATTTACCTAGCTTTCGCTACATAATATGCCATATTTATCTTCTGTACATCGGTACAATAACTCAGACATAAGATTCGTTGCAATCATTGTTATCATATTTGCTGGTATTATCATCAACGTTGTCCTCATCGCCATCACTACTGTTTGTGATAATAACAACAGCATCATCGTCGTCGTCGTCGTCGTTATTATTATCTATATTATTATTATTGTTGTTGTTGTTGTTGTTGTTGTTGGTATTACTGTTGTTGTTGTCGTTGTTGTTGTTGGTATTTTTACTGGAAGCAGTAGTGGTTGTAGTAATGTTGCTAGCCGTGAAACCATGACTAACAATGTTATCAACGTTACTACCATTTAAGATCTTTGTAAACTTTATACAATCACCATCAGTGGCTCGTCTCCTACTTAGTTTGTTCTTTTTACTATAGACACTACCTCCAGTATTACTAGACACCTTGCTAATACTCATTCTTCCCTTATAGGCATTATTACCACTAGTATTTTCACAGCAGCTACCGCAACAGCCACAGCAGCTACCACAACAGTTACGGCAGCTACGGCAGCAGCCACAGTTGCGACAACACCAACAGCAATATTTACAAATAACGTAAGTTAGTTCCTCTCTAAATTTTTTACCAGTCAAACAATACAGAAAGAAATTGACACTGTGATTGAGGTACGCTAGTTGGTTGTTGATAGCTTTGAAGATATCGTAGACTGAATTTGCACTTCCGTCTGGCCAAAGGGACCAGTAGGGCCTTCCAATGACCATAACAATACTGGGTAGGACGCAGATTACGAATAAGACTGAAGCACCAACACACATGAGAGCTGTCTGTTTGTATTTAACCCTTTGAGCGTTTGCTTGTTTGTTTACGTGTTTGTTGTTGTTAGTATTAGAAGTAGTAGTAGCTACAACAGCAGCAGCAGTAGTAGTACCCTTGTTGCTATAATTGATGTTGTTGTTGATGTTGTTGATGTGGTTGTTGTAATTATAACTGTGAGATATACCGACGGTATTGTTACTTGCTACTGTAAATACAACTGGCGCATTTTTATGCTGACAGCCAACAAAACTACCACAACTACAGTTACTATTTATACCAATAACGCTACTACTAATACGGTTACTATTGTTAAAAGCATTGCTACTACGCTTACTGACTTTAATTTTAGCACTATGAGTATTAGATTGACTCGATTTAATCCTACTTTTGAAGTTTTTAACAAGTCTCGAGATGATAAGGGCGTTGCAGATGAGAAGGATGAGTGTTGGAATCAAACTGACTAGGGTGAAGGCGATCCACGGCCTCACAACGTTCTCAAAATTAGTGAAATCCGGATTTTTAGTGCATTTTAAATTCTGTCTGCTGTACGTCGAGACGTCGTTGCTGATGTTTTTGCTATTGATGTCAGAAATAATGCTCTTGTTGTTGTTGTTGTTGTTGCTGTTGTTGTTAATGTTGGCAGCATGATTTGAGATTGGATTAATGTTTGCATTTATACCGTAACTTACTGTGCTGCTAATATTGTTAGTAGTTGTATTAATATTTTTAACGTTACTGGCCGTAGTAGCATGTTCACCGTAAACACCTCTAGTAAAAAATACGTGAAAATTTTTGGCGAAAGCTAATAGAAATGCAACGAAGCAGGCTATCTTAGCTCTCCTTGGGATACAAACGACTCTCTTCTTGAACGGGAAACATACAGCTATAAACCTATCCAAGGTGAATAACACCAAAATCCATATAGCCGTATCGCTAGCCGTGTAAAAAATAAATCTTTCCAACTGGCATGAGAACGCGCTAATTGTATTAAAAGTCGGTAGATGTAGGGATCGGTTAAGTTCCGGTATAATACCGGATACTAGAGCTATGGTATCGAAAACTGCGAGTGTCGATAGGTAGATACTGGATGTGGAGCCACGGAATGATTTACGGTTTGTGATTAGGAGGATTAAGGGGTTGCCACACAGGCCGATGATTAATATGAATGGGGAGGCATATATCCAGAGTAGATCTTCTAATGTTATTGTAGATGAGGATGATGCTTTTGTTGATGTTGTTGTTGGTGGTGGTGGTGTTTGTGACGTTGTTGCTGTTGTTGGTGATGGTGGCTCTCGCGACGTTGTTGTTGTTGATGATGTTGTGGCTGTAGTCTCTGGTGATGTTGCCAATGTCGTTGTTGATTGGTTTTCGTTAGATGTTATCGAGTCAGTAGCAGTAATAACTGTAGATAGAATTGTTGGGGTTACTGCATCAGCTGCAGCAGCAGCAGTAGCAGCAGCAGTAAGAGTAGCAGCGGCAGTTTTAGTAGTAGTAGTAGTAACTAAAATCGAAACCGTGAATGCAATTAAAAAGTATAATCTTACAAAAGGGGTGAACAACTTAAGCCTTGAGTTATAGATCATCCTCGTCGTCGTCGTTATCAATAATGTACTTCTTACATTCAACTCATCTTAACCATTTTTTAATTTTCGTTGTTGTCAATGTTGTTGTTATTATTGCTGTTGTTGTTGGTTGTTGTTGTTGTTGTTTTTCTAATTGCATTCAACTTATCATTGTTGCGTCTGTTTCAAAAAATAATAATAACAAAATTATTGTTATTATTATTATTGTTGTTGTTTTTATTATTATTATTCCTCTTATTATTGTTGCTATTTGTTTTGGAATGCTATGTCAATATGGAATAAATTAAATTTTATTGCTATGAGAGCATTGTACGAACAACACTGAAACCAAAAAAATTTCAATTGATCATAATGATATAATTTATAATAATAATAATAATAACAATAATCAATATTATTTCTATTATTATTCTTGTTACTATTAATGTTATTAATAATTTTGTTATGAATGAATGAGTGAATGAACGGACGAATGAATGAATGAATAAATAAACTAACAGTCCCACAGTAGCAAAGCTTGAACACTCAAAAAATAATTTTGCTAGAGAGAGAGAGAGAGAGAAAGAGAGAGAAAGAAAGAGAGAGAAAGAGAAGAGAGAGTAGTTAGAAAAAAATTGATTAAATGCAACGTAATAATAAAATATTATAACTAATCATGAAATATGAGTGAACATTCATAATTGTTATTTATACCCAAAAAAATTACGTATTAAAAATGAGAAATGAAGTAATAAATTAGAAACTGGAAAAAATTCACCTCATTCGTTTACATGAAAAAATCTCAATTGTAAATCACCTTTATTGTTAATGTTAAATTTGGCATAATACAAATAACAACAACAACAACAACAGAAACAACAACAACAACAAATAATAATATTAACAACAACAACAATAAATAATAATAATAATTAGCACAATTTTGTTTATAGTTATTATAAATAATCCTAATAACCTTTTAATTGATACCTGCAATAGCACAGTTTAGGCAAAAACATACATTGGCGTGAATTGCAGAACTCCATATATCATTATTCTTTGGACCGCCTGTCAAAAATAAATAACAATTATAATAATAATAGTAATATCAATAATAATAATGTATTAATAATAACGAAAGAATGAATAGTAAAACTATTATAATGTAACAATGATATAACTATTCCTGCTACTGCTACTACTACTGCTGCCACTGTTACTACTACTACTACTTTTACTACTACTACTTCTACTACTACTACTACTACTACTACTACTACTACTACTACTAATAATAATAATAATAATAAAAATGAATAAGATACTACTAAACATTTTTAAGAAAACAAAAAAAATTTGTGATGGCTAATTAACTCATTGTTACATTATAACAATGCCTTTTCAATATTAGAAATACCACTATTACTAACGCTGCTACTACTACTACTACTACTACTACTACTTCTACTACTACTACTACTACAACTTTTACCAACACCACCACTACTACTACTCATTACTACTACTACTTACCACTACAACTACTACTACTACACCTTGCAGTAAGAGTAATTTTTAAACTGTTACAAATCAATATCGTCACGGTCGGACTTGTGCTGAAGTGATTAGCAACAGTAATGATGAAGAATTAGCGCCGATTCCATCAGCCAATCATTGTCGTTGGTGGAAACTGATGACGATGACGACAACGATGATGATGACGATGATGATGATAATGGCGATAGTTATGGTTGCAGTTGTTGTTATTGTTGTAATTGTTGTTGTGGATGGATGGTGATGTTTATAATTTTGATAAAGATGATTCCGACGAAGTTGCTGATGTAGTTGCTGATGATGATGATGGTATATATGAAAAGAATAGTGATGGTGATGATGACGATGATGACGATGGTGATGATGCTAGTGGTGATGATGATAGTGGCAAAACAATGATACGATGATACCTTACAAATATTATTTTAAAAAAACTTACGTCATTAAACTCGCCAATAAACAAAAATTAAAGAAGTTTTAACGACGATGTAAATTAATCAATTAATCAATCAATCAATTATTATTCTTAATTAATTATTATCTTCATAATAGTAATAATCATAAACAGGTTTTACTCAGTTCATAATGAAAACCACTAGCTCAACATCTAAAACTCGTACTTAAAACTTAATTCTCGCTTATATACGTCTGGATATTCACGCTCATATATAGAAACATACACACACATACATACTTACATACATACTTACATACATACTTACATACATCCATACTTACATACATATATATAAAACAATATATAAATGTAATAGAAGTGTATATATAAATATATATAAAACAATTGTATTTACAAGTCTCAACCATATTATATATATATATATATATATATATATATATATATATATATATATATATAATATCAAAAATTCAACACTACTTTCAACATTGTTCAACTTTTTCATATTTCTTTTTAATTTATTAATGTCAGAAAAATTAGACATTTTATTGTTTTAAAAATTTTATTAAATAAATTTGCAGATTTAATTTTATTTATTGAAACTTTTAAAACAATAGAATGTCTAATTTTTCTGACATTAACAAATGAAAAAGAAATATAAAAAAGTCGAACAATGTTGAAAGTAGTGTTGAATTTTTGAAATGTTGCGTTAACAACAGTCTGTTACCAAAATATATATATATATATATATATATATATATATATATATATATATATATATATATATATGTGCGTGTGTGTGTGTATGTGTGTGTACGTACGTATATATGTATGTACATTGGTCTATATTTATTTGAGATAAGAATATACCATCTTATGTATTAATTGTTCTGCTGCCATTGGGTTAAACGGTTTCCTTATAAAAGTCATCAGTACAGACGTGTGTGATTCATGCTTATATATGCAAATATGACTCCATACATACACACACACACATTGAGAAAGTGAGAGAGAGAGAGAGAGAGAGAGAGAGAGAGAGAGAGAAAGAGAGAAGGATGGGTAGTATTTTCAATACTCGTTAAATAATTAAATGATTGATAATAATGATATTTACTAAAGAATTGATTGTTTGATTAGCTTATTGATTGATTGATTGATTGATCGGTTGGTTGGTTGATAACTTGTTTGTATTTAAGCCTCGAACATTAAGAAAATTGTTCATCCATTTAGATTTTGTAATGAAAAAGACAAAAACACATTTTTTCTTTATTCTATTTTTTAAAAAAATTCGTAAAAACCAAAATAAATCTACAACGACGGAAACAAAGCGTCCTTAATATATAATATATATATAATATATATATATATTATTATGTGTGTACGTGTTTTTTTTGTTTGTGTGTGTGTGTCTATTATATATATCATCATCTGTCCATCAATTATTATAGAGTTTAACAATGTTTGAAGATGAAAAAATTTACTGAAAAAATAAACTAAAATATATATGTATATATCGGTGCCTGTTTTAATGTATATTGTATTGTTTGTGTGTGTGTGCGTGCGTGTGTGTGTTTGTGTGTGTGTGTGGTGTACGTATATTAGCGTCTTTAAAAGAAGAGACTTAATTAAGTTTAAAAATGAAAAACTGTAAAATAAAATGAAGCAACAATTACATCTATGTAGGAACAGAGCAGAGAGGGGAAAAATAGTTGAACGTTTATATAAAAATCGGAAAAAAATATTATTTTTAATCCTGTCATAATTATTATTATTATTAATTTGTATTTATTATTAATATTTTGCACTTATTATCATTATTGTTATTTATTAATATTATTCAGGTTTTCTATTAAGGAAAACATGGAAGTAAAATTATTTAACATGCAGTTGACAAGATTAATTCAAAAATCAGATCTCTTGATATTGATAGCAATAAACTTATATGATAATAGATTCTAAAAGATTGCGAAATTTAAAAAAACTACATCGAACAGTCAGCTTGATGAGTCATCTTACAAAACTTCTCTTGAGAATTCTGACGATGAGAGTACGAAGCAAAATCAGATCTGAAATTTCAAATATCCAAATGTGGTTTTGTAGAGGATTGTTGCCACAAGAAACGCTATCTCTATGCTACGAATGATCAGTGAACGAGCGATTGAAATGAAGAAAGGCTTATTTGTATGTTTTGTTAATTACTCTAAAGCTTTTGATAGGGTGAAACACGTGGAACTTATGGAAATATTGAAAAATTTGACATTGATGGAAAAAACACGAGAGTCATCAAAGACCTCTGCTGGGAACAAAGAGCAGCAATGAAAGTCGGTAATAGGATGACAAGTCGGTAATGAAAAGAGGAAATTACTACAGATAATCCGACGGGGGCAGTTAGAGTTTTTTGGTCACATCATGCGGAAGGAAAGAATGGAAAATCTAACAACTACTGGACAGATTGCAGGGAAAAGAGATCGCAGTTAACAATGAATAACATTCTTGAAGTTCTTGTGTCACTTGTTGAATATCGCCACATATCACCATATTTCAATTACTACAAAGTGTTAAAGATTGGGTTTTGATTCTGAAAGGATAAGGCACGAGAAAGAATAATAATAATAATAATAACAATAATAATAATTATTATTATTATATTAATAATTTTAATTATTCCTCTCATTATTTTCAATATTATTGTTACAGTTGATAAAGTTTAAAGGTTAAGAAAATATACAGGATTTTTACTATGACGAATCGTTTGCATATATGTAAATTCATATATATATATTCATTAATGATCATAATAATTGCAATAATATTAATAATATCAAGAAGAATATTTTTGTTACTATTATTTTGTTTAAAAAAATTACAGACCTTTAAATAAAAATATATATGTATATATGTATATATATATATATATATATATGTATATATATATATATATATATATATATATATATATATATATATATATGCGTAGTACAACATAGCTTAATTAGCCTAAATATATGTATAACATAAAGTTCTTTATATCTATTCTAACTGATGAGATAGAATGAAGGAAGAAAAATCTGAGTGAATAAATGATCGAATAAATGGATAAACGGTCAAAAAATGAATGAATGATAGAATGGTTGAATGGATGGATCAACAGATGAATAAATAAATGAATAATAAAATTGAGGATGGACCACTTAATCGTTATATACCCTTTAAAAAGTTCACTTTTAAACTTTGCTCTCTCTAATCCCTCTTCCTTTGATTAGGGAATTAGTGAAAACAGCAGCCAGTCGGAATAGTTGGAATGCACATACATGACCAAACATGTGATCGTACCAGTGAACGCTGTGACCTCTGTATGTTTGTATGTATGCTTGTATGTATGTTTGTATGTATGTTTGTATGTATGTTTGTATGTATGCTTGTATGTATGTTTGTATGTATGCTTGTATGTATGCTTGTATGTGTATTTATATCGAAATAAAATAAATAAATAAACTAAGCATGGCATAACCGTCATTTGTCATACACTAACATCCTTACACATACACACAAACAAACAAACAAACACTCACACACACACACACACACACACGTGTACAGATAAACACACAAACTTACTTATAATCAATACAACTCAACATTATCACTTTCGATCTGCCAGAACCACAGGGCTCTATGTAGTAGTGTGAAGCGAGAACCTCGGCGGCTACCAGCGATGATGATGACGTAGATGATGACGAAAGCATTCTGGAATGTTCTGCCGACTGACAGACCAATACACACGTTTGATTGACTGGGTCCGTTCTCC
>NW_008703893.1:2806916-2831916 GCF_000326865.2 Helobdella robusta
TGTTTAAAGCTTCGTTAATATAATAATATCGATATTTAATAATAAAATATTAAATATTACTAAAAAAATAATAATATAATATAATTAATTATATGAATGATAATTTAAAATAATAACACCACAGCATACTTTTGAAGACGGTGATAAGAATTTTTGACATTTTCTTCGTAAGGAGGCATTCGGGAAGTTCTTTCAGGAAAAGTTTCAGCAGATCCGCCAAGTCATGCACCGATACTGCATCGTAATCTACCGAATCTGTAGTAGCAGCAGCAGCATCAGTAGCAGTAGTAGTAGTAGTAGTAGTAGTAGTAGTAGTAGTAGTAACAGAAGTAGTAGTAATGGTAGTAGCAGCATTAGCAGTATAGTAGCGACATAAAATTCTAACCAGGATTAACAAGGACGTCCCTCTTTAACTGCTGTACCCGGGACTTTACACCGGATTTCCGGAAAATTCCCTCGCACTCATTTATCGACCGCCTAATTTTTTTCATGGCCAGGAGGATACATTTAGGCAGGGCCTGGCCGTGCAAGAGATGCAAAACTTCGAGTGATGTGCCAAATGTTGCGGATGATTGCTGGTCGTTAAGATTTATCGGTTTCGGTCTGCGGTTTGCGAGGCTGTTTTTGATCGGTCGGTTGGTTAATTGTTTGTTTAAATAATTGTTTAGTTGTTTAAACGAATGATTGATTGATTAGTTGATTGATTGATTTAGTTGATTGATCGAGTTATAATGATACATAATAGCGAATTAAATGGGTAAACTGATAGTTCTATAAAATTCATAATTAACATCCTGTATTATTATTGCTATTATTATTATTATTAGTTACAGTTTATAATGCATAATTTTCCTTTTCAACATAATCATATTATCATCATAAGCTCTTTCTCGCTAAACACCCTATCTATCCTTTATCATACTTTCAATTCTGTCATAACTATCACTCATCATCAACCTATCGTCATCATCATCATCACTCCGTGGTCGTCATCATCATCACCCCGCCATCATCATCATTATCATCACCCCGTCATCATCATAACCCCAACCTCTTCCACATTTTCCGGTCTATGGCTCTATAGTTTTCCAGTATTGATACGATCCTAAGCAGGCAGTACTTTTCCAAGATGGCGACCTGCCTAACGTCCAGATGGCTCAGACTGTTGTTAGGCATTCTGTACTTGTTTGGCAGATTGGGGGGTCCAGTGGCGAAACTTTGCCATCTTACCGTACGTCGACTGTTGATGTAATGATGAGAGTGATGAGATTATGTTGTTGCAATGATGAAAGTGATGTGATGATGAGATTGACGTGATAATGTGAATGTGATTAGAATGTAAGGATGAGATTGATGAGATAAATGACATGAAGATAATCGTGAAGAAGAGGATTTTCGCGATGGTGATAGAATTTATATAAGAATTCATCTTCTAGTGTGGCCACCGAAACAGAAATATTCCACGTCTTAGCAAAAATGTTCACCATTTATTTAAAAAAATTATAAATATAATCCATGACAGGCATGTTTGATGTTAGACACACACACACACACACATACACACACACACACACACACACACATACACACACACACACACACGCACACGCACACATACACGCACACACACACTCTCCACACGCACGCACGCACTCTCCACACGCACGCACGCACACATACACACGCCACAAATGCACACACACTCACACAACACACACACACATACATACATATTTATATAACATTCTTCTGCATAGTGTTAATTATGTTGCCAATTAAAGAGAGACAATCTTCCTCATTGTTTTACATACACACCTAAATAAATTTATGCATACATACATACTAACAAACATATACATACACACATGCATACATACATACATACATACATATATACATACATACTAACATACATATACATACACACATGCATACATACAGGCATACACACATGTATACATACATACATTAAACATATAATATTTATTCGGATATGTAACGTATGATTCATCTTTGTTTTGTCAGTTTTTTCATCAACAACATCTTCGTCATCATCATCATTGTCGTCCTCTTCCTCTTCCTCCTCATCATCATCATTATTATTATTTTATTTATTATTCTTATTATCATTATTATTATTAAGTATTGTTATCATAACTGCTATCAACATTATCAGCATCATCATTATGTGCTTATCAGTCGCCAATAATTTAATAATTATATCTTTACCTATCAATCAATCAATCAATTATTCATTCATTCAAGCACTCTCATTCATTCATTCCTTCATTCCTTCATTCCTTCATTCCTTCATTCATTCATTCATTCATTCATTCATTCATTCATTCATTCATTCATTCATCCATCCATCCATTCTTCTATCCATCCACTAACTTAGATGGCCTCCTAGTTAGGGAGGAACCAACGCCAGAATCTCTTCTTTCTTTAGAGTCATCCAGAGAGCTATTATTATCCGGAAAAACCCAGCCGTCATCGTCATCATCATCGTCTTTCTTATTATTATTAGTATTGTTATTTTTGTTATTATTATTGTTGTTGTTGATTTTGTTGTTTATAGAGACAGCCGATATTTCAACGTCTGCTTTAGCATTCTTATTGAAGATGATGATGTCATTATTATCATTAACATTAACGTTGACGTTTATATTGTTGTTGTTGTTGTTGCTGTTGTTGTTTTGGTTAATATTGTTGTTGTTGCTGTTGTTGACGATGACGTCATTTCCGTTGTCGTCATAAATATTCTCAGTGTTATCCAATGACGCAATTGGAGCTTTCTTATATGCCATACGGCGAATCGCAGCTGTATTATTATTACTATTATCATTATTATTATTATTATTATTATTATTAGTAGTAGTAGTAGTAGTAGTAGTGGTAGTAGTAGCAGCAGTAGTCGTAGAAGTAGTTGTAGTAGCAGCAACCGCAGTAGTAGTAGCAGTAATGTTTTTCATAGTACTATTAAAAGCATTACCATCGGCGGATTTAGTGTTAAGAGAACTGATGTTGTTGGTAATTGTGGTGGTAGTAAAAGTTGATAATGAGTTACTGTTGATGTTGTTGTTGTTGATGTTGTTGTTGATGTTGTTGTTGTTGATGTTGTTGTTGTTTTCGTTGTAGTTGACATTGAGTATAAAGTCGTTGTGCGATTCGCTACTAGATGATGGTGTTGTCAGATTACCTAAGTGATTAAGAAATGGTTATGATGGGATGATGGTGGTTATGACGGTGATCAAGATGGTGATTACAATGATGATTAAGGCGACAATGATGATGATGATGGTGGTGACGATGATTGTGACGATGTTATGATGATGGTGATGATGACGATGTGATGATGGTGATGATGACAATTCTAGAGCATATAAACGATATAATTACGTTAATATGCAACCTACCAGTATAAAAATAAGCTGTTATGCATTACAGAAATTTCATTGGCATGATATGTATATATATATATATATATATATATATATATATATATATATATATTTATAATTATATATGTTTATATGTCTATATAATAACAATAATAACAACAATAATAAATAACAATAATAATAAGATTAGTAAGAATAATAAGAAGAACTTACCGCTCAAACTGATAACACTCCGAGAATCATAATCATCATCGTCGTCGTCATCATATCCTCCGAGACAACGGTGATGATGATCATCATCACCGTCATCATTACTAAGATTCTTTCTTCTAGAACTTGTGGTACTTGTAGTAGCGACAGAAGTTGTAGTACTGCTATTCAATGTTTCATCTAACAAGTATATATTCTTGTATAAATCATCAAGTATTTCGTCAAAGGGATCCTCATTACCATTAGCCGATTTGAACAACAAAGATGATGACGATAAGGATGATAATGGCTGTGGCTGTGACGATGGTGATGGTTGTTGAACTGGTGGTGTTGGTAATGATGCTGACAAATCTGATTTCTCGATGTACATGTTGTTAAGTTTTTTAATAGTGGTCTTCCTCAACTTAACGCTTTTTTTGGTAAGAATGTTGCTGATGAATTGAAATTTTTTAAATGATCTTTTTTCACAAATGACGTCATCGTCATTAATATCATCACCATTATTATCCTTATTGTGGCCAGTAGTAGTAATGATAGCAGCAGTAGTAGTAACAGCTGCAGTAGTTGCAGCAGCAGCAGCCGTAGTAGTAGCATCTTTTCTACCATCTCCTTCACTCACAAAATGTCTCCCAACATTATCATCAACAACATCATCATTCGGATTATTTCTTCGATCTTGCATGCTTGGAACAATGTCAACACATTTTAAAAGATCAACCTTAGCCCTTAACTCTGGCGATATTTGATCGCTATTCGGGGAGCTGATTCTATTTTTAGTAATTATTCTTACGTCATCTGACTTCCGGTCTGGAGAGTTGATTCTATTATTGGAAATTAACATGACGTCATCGGATTTTCTGACGTTTTTGAGTCTAAGTGAACGACGGACGGATGTTGAAGCGTTGTTGAGCATTCGGATGAAAGGACTTTTGAATTTTGGTGTGGTTTGTGGCGTAGTTGGTGTCGATGGCGATTGAAGTTGCTGCTGCTGCTGTTGCTGCTGCTGTTGAAGTTGTTGTTGTTGATGTTGTTGCTGATGTTTGTGTTGTTGTTGTTGATCTTGGTCCATTTTAAACAGCTTCCGAAACATTTTAGGTGTCTTTTGTTGCTCGTTTGATTGTTGTTTTTGTTGCGGCGACGATTCCTGGTGAAATAGTTGTTGCTCAAATTGTTGTTGTTGAAATCTTTGTTGTTGTTTGCCCGGCGCTTGTTGCGCAAACTGCCTACGTTGCGAATGAAATAACGGAATGCATCTATTGAAAAAAAATTCGTCATCACCATTACCATCATCTTTATCTTCTTCAGCAGCAGCAGCAGTAGTAGTAGTAGCAGCAGCAGTAGCACTCAATTTATCAGCCCCATCTCCAACCTCAACACTGCCAGCATTGTCAACATCGTCAACAGCATTTTCGTTAATGGAGAGAAGCAAAGTAGATGATGGAGTGGACGACTGTGATGGTGAAGATGATGCCCGCGATGAGAGTTTCGTCCCGACATTGGCACTTTTCTCAAAAAGTTCATTTTCGAATTCATCAGTATTATTCCGAACTTTATTATTATTGTTATTATTATTATTAGTTTTATTATTACACAAAATTGTTTGTCTATTAACGATCCTGTAATTTTCGATAATCAGACAGCTGTCTGAGGTTAATTTTTCACTCGCATCATTCTTCAACGATTCACTCTTTACTAAAAATTTTTTACTTGGCGGAGTTAGAGTCGACCTAGTAATAGAGCTTGTAACTCTAGCAGTATCAGAAATACAATTAAAAGTATCGCCAACAATAGCAGTAGTAATAGTAAATTTACCAGTTGGAGCAGTGTAAGTATTGAAAGTATGATCATCGCCACTATACTTCCTGTATCTTATACTGCTACTACCTTTTTTATTACCCAAGTCATCAATAGTTAAAGTACTAACAAAAGTGTTAGTAGTAGCATTAGCAGTATTTGTAGTAGAACTAGTAGCAGCAGTAGTATTGGTACTGTTATTACGATCATGTTTTCTCCTTCTACAATGCAGGGCTGAATGATTGAGTTCCAACTCGATTGGGGACGGTAGAGATTTGTTGAGGTTGATGATGGCACTTGCGCTGCAGTCAGGCGTGTTTGTGAGACTGTCTGACAAACTGTACAGTGAATCGAAAACATCTAAGTAATTTTTTGAACGTACGAAGCTGCTTAAGCCGCCGTCGTCGTTGTCGTTGTCGTTAGTTATCCTGTGGCTAGAAGCCGTAGTAGTCATGACAGTTGTAGCAGTGGTAATATTTACATTACTATCTGTAGTAATTGTAGTATTTGTTGTGGTAGGTGTAATAAAATTGAGGATGATGTCACCATTGTTTTCATGCTCAACATTCAGAACTGGATGGTTCTGGTGGAAATGTTCTAAGAATAATAAAGTTTTGCGAAATTCGCATTCCTCATCGTTTATGTAGTCGTCAGCTGATGAAGAAAACTTGGACAGATTTTCGCAGCTTAGAAAATCGTCGGTATTTGTAGTAACGGTCATCATGGAATCGTGCATCGGAGTTCGGTCGGAGCCTTGCGATATCGTATCGTCGAGTTCGGTATTGTCGATACTGTCAATTGAATGAGAATTCTTGATGATCAAATTTGGTTTATCTTCAACTGAAATGCATTTCGATTGATCTTTCGAGTAAAATAAGTCGGCAGTCGGTACGATATTCGGGTCGGTACGACTGATACAACAATCAACGGTTTGTTTGGAAGTTTCAAGTGGGTTGACGGACATATTCGGGTCGTTGTGGATGTGCTCCGTTACGTGATCGCTGTAAGTTCTCGACCACCTCTGTTTCTTCGCATCATAAATCCATTTCCGGCTGAGAGCGAATGATTTGTTGTTGTCGTCATCGTATTTAGTGTTTTTGTTGTTGTTGTTGTTGCTGCTGAGGTTGTTTTTGATGTAATTGCTGAAGTTGTTTTTTATGTTGTTGTTGCTGCTGCTTATGACGTTGGAGTTGTTGTTGTTGTTGTTGTGATTATTATCGTTGTTATTTCGGTTGTAGTAGTTGTAGTTGTTGTTGTAGTTGTTGACGTTTGCGTTTACATTTTCAACGATGTTTAGATCGATGGAGTTCGCGCTATCTCTATTTTTATTTTTCTCATCATCATCATCATCGTCGTCGTCACCCTCATTGCGTTCATGATTTGCATTCACCCCAACCGCAAGCTGTTTGCAACCGTCAATATTTATTTTAACGTCACCACCATCATCGTCATCTTCTTCCTCTTTGTCTTCCCCACCACCACCATCATCATCACATACGTTGTCGTAATCAGATAAACTATTGGAATCCTAAATATTTCAACGATATCATGTGAATTTCAATGAAAGAACGATCCGACAAATGAATGAATGAACGAACGATTGAATGAATGAATGAATGAATGAATGAATGAATGAATGAATGAACGAATGAACAATTGAATGAACGAATGGATGAATGAATGGATGAATGAATGAATGAAGTAACTGTTTAGAAGAAAAAAGTTTAAAAGGACTGAATGAATAAAAATGTAATAAAAAGACAAAAAATTATATGAAAATAAACATTTCATAAGTCAAAGATTTCGAATTCAATGAACGAAAGAAAGAACGAGACAGCAAGATGAATGAATAAGAAACTACAAAAGACACATTTACACAATCTTAAGAAAAAAATTTTTAACACAGACACCAGACAAACACACACGCACATACGCACGCATATAAACACAATAACACACATGCACCAACTCATTCATGTACGTTCGTACATATCACACATTGCGTTCATTAAATGTTAACATGTAACACGCATACAAACACACATACACACTTTCACACACAGACACACACACACACAGAGACACACACAAACCAACACAACCGATGTCAAATCAATTAATTTGTTAATTTGTAATTCAAGCGGCTCGCAGAAGCTAACGTTAAAAAAGAACATAAAAAAGGAAGAATACATCAATACTAAAACTACTGCTGCTGCTACTGCTGCTACTACCACTACTATGACCACCACCACCACTACTACTACTACTGATACTATTATCGTTATTATTACTACAATTTTATGATAGCTACATAATTAATAGTAATAGTAGTGATACTGCTAAGCTAATATGCCATGCTACTAACAAAGCAATCATAATTGGAAACAGTGTGTATATTAAATTATACCAGGCTTATATAAATATATATATATATATATATATATATATATATGTGTGTGTGTGTGTGTATGTGTGTGTGTGTTTGTCTGTGTGCATTCATATATATATACGTGCATGCATTTAAGGTTTGTGCGCGTGTCTGTGATTTTGACTGTCGTGCATTTGTTGTAATGAATATTTTTATATGGCACCGCATAACTAAGCTAATTTTGACCATGTATGCATCTACGTATAAATGAATGAATGAATGAACGAATGAACGAACGAATGAAAAATGAATGTAGTAAACGTAAAATTATTGACGAAGCGAATGAATGAATGAATGAATGAATGAATGAACGAATGAACGAATGAATGAATAAATGAACGAAGGAAAGAATGGGTAAATATGTGAAAATAAGATAAGATAAACAAAACTAGATTATATCCAAAAGCAAAATGGTAAAAACACATGCTTCATGAATATATAAACTCGTCATACAAACACACCTACCTACACACACACACACACAAACACAGAAAGGGAGAGAGCGGTTAAAAGAGAGAGAAAGAAAAACAAATATGCTCATAAAATGTCTATTTTATATTTATTTATTAGCGAATTAAACCATTTTTTAGGTATTTTTTTGTTATTATGGTAAGAATAAAATATAACCGTATTATAATTTTGCTGAAGAGAATGTCGGCGACGATGATGATGAAGAGGATGATGATGACGTTGGTGATGACGATCATGATGATGATGATGATGATGATGATGATGATCTACATGCTCGTCCGGATGGTAGAACGTTGCACATCTGTTCAAGATCTCAATGCGTCTGAAAATGCATTAATGAATGAATGAATGAGTGAATGAATGAATGTATGAATTGATGAACGAATAAAAAAGCAAGTAAAGAATGAAAGAATAAATGGATGAATGAATGACTAAACAACTTCTTGAATAAGATGAATGAGCTAATGTAATAAATAGCCAAATGAATAAATGTTACTGACAAACAAGTACATAAATTATACACATTATTGATTTAAGTATACCTACAGACACACACAACCACACTCACACACAACCACACACGCAATTTTTCTAAGGAGACTTTTTCATCCTGATGAATTTTATTAAGGTTAAAAAAAAACTTTTAATATTTGACATTTTTAATAAATGATAATAAATTTCATCAAGATGATAAAAGTCTCCTTAGAAAAATTGAGAAACTCAACTACAAGTTGAATAATGCCAAAAACGCAGTGGTCTTTATAAATAATTGTATATATATATATATATATAAATAATTGTATATATATATATATATTCGTTTAATGAAATATATATATATATATATATCATATATATATATATATCATATATATATATATATATATTGTTATACATACATGTAGCAAAGTTACAAAAAAACATTTCTAACAACATAATTCAAGTGCAACCACATACAAAATTGCGCGCGATCAAACAAAAATTTTTCAATCGCACACACACGCACATACATACACACATACATACACACATACATACACACACACATACATACACACATACACACACACACATATATATATATATACATATATACAAACTCATATTGTATACATGTATGGCAAGCCTGGATGATGGTCTTAAAGCCATGTTGACATACCACTATTTACACCTGCCTGCTTTATCTTACTTACATGGTTATAGAGAAACAAACACACAAAAAAAGAATGAGAGGAAGAATGAGAGAGAGAGAGAGAGAGAGAGAGAGAGAGAGAGAGAAACAAAAAGAGAGAAAGAAGAGAGAGAGAGAAACAAAAAGAGAGAAAGAGAGAGAAACAAAAAGAGAGAAAGAGAGGATGAGATAGACAAAAGAAACCAGAAAAAAAAGAGACAGTATAAAATATTCTGAAAGAGAGAGAAACAGTGATTCATATAGAAGCAAGCAAACATACAATCATACATACATAAAATGCATACATACAAACAAACATAAAAATACATACAAACATACATACAGATTACAGAGACATACTTATACAAAGCCTGTAACGAAATGTCATCAAGGAATGCATGGTCTCGCTGTACACTTAGCAAGTCCAATGGAAATTGGCGATCTGTCGGTCATGATGATGATGTTTATAATGATGATGATGATGATACCTCTAATAATAACAACAATAATAATAATTTATATAATAATAATAATATAATATATAATAATAATATAATTGACGTCTTTTTCTTTCAATAGCACATGCATGCGCAAGCCATTGTTAAGTTCTTTCACGTCATTATTATCGTTGTTGTGATTTTTATCCTTGCTAATGTTGTTACTATTATGAATATCATTATTATTATTATTGTTGTTGTTGTTACTTGACGCTGTTGTTTAAGTCATTAATAATATTGCACCCGAATGAACTCGTCACCAAAGAATTTATTAGGATCGTCATCATCGTTCTCTAGTACACGTCAAAATCATCATCATCAACATCATTCTACGCTGCTGCTACTGCTGCTACTGCTACTACTATTACTACTACTACTATAACTATTATTCATCCTAACTAACATAATTTATGCACCCAGGTTTATTAATATTCATGAGTTAGAAGTCACCAAAGAAACAACGTACCTCTGTACATGTGGGCGTATTGGGGAAAGCCCGTTTCAACCAGCCAATCACAGGCTTCGGATGCCTGAAGCTCTGTAAATTGCAATAATATTATCAAGGTCAAGTTCAAATAAATAAATTATGAGGTCATCTGAGGTCATGTGAATAAGTTATTAGATCATATGAGTGTGTTGTTGGGTCACACAAATAAATTATAGGCTCAAGTGTCAGGGTGTCATGGTCGTGTGAATAAATTATAAGGCCATGTGAATAAACTATGAGGTTACGTAAAAAAATTACGTTGTCATACAAATAAATTATGAGGTCATATGAATAAATTATGAATAAACTATAAAGTAATATGAATAAATTATAACAAACAATGTTATTCATTTTTCTACTGACGTTATTAACATCGTGTGAAAATATGTATATATGTTGTTTACTATTCAGCTTGAGATTTCAATGTTGATGTCACTGTTGTTGTTGTTGTTGATGATGACGATGATGTTGTTGTTGATAATGATAATGAAGATAATGATGATGACGACGACGACGACGACGATGATGACATAAATTTGTCTTACGTCATTCGTATTAAAATTTCAAGTATGTATGCAATAAAAAAAAAAACATTCGTTCGGAGGTATGTCAGTTCGATTGTATGTTTTCATGTGTGTGTGCGTGTGTGTGTGCGTGCGTGTGTGTCTATTCACATTCACTTCAAATGAGTTCGGGTTAATCTCTGTGGGTTACCACTAAGGGACTACGATAACAATAATTTCGCAATTAAGAAGAAATAATTTTATTATTATTATTATTATTTAATATTATTATTTTATTATTATTATTATTATTTATTATAATTATTGCTACTATAATATATTCGTAATAATATTCCCGCCTCTACCATAGGCTGGATGTTACTTACAATTAAAGAGAAATAGTTTTATTATTAAGTTTATGGTTATTATTATTATTATCATCATCATTATTATTATCATTATTATTATTGTTGTTGTTTTTATTATTGCTGTTATTATTAATAATAATTTTACTATTGTTACCCATTCTTGGTATGGAATTTTCTTGCATACAACAATGCCCAATTCAGAGACATTAACAGACATTAATGAAAATAATAATAATAATAATTACATTTAATTATATTTAATAATAATAATAATTATTAATATTATTAATACAGTATTAGCATAATAAAAAAAGCGTTTAGAGTTTTTTTTAATATTTCGATAAAGAGGAAACTTTTAAACTTGCATTTAATAAGTGCAGATTAGTTTAGTAATTAGGAATATTTATCTCATGGAATTCTCTTCATTTATTCTTTCTTTCATTCATTCTTTCTTTTGTTCATTCATTCATTCATTCATTCATTCATTCATCAATTCATTCATTCACTCACCAGCGATTTGAGGCACATACTGCAGCAGACTCTCAAACAGTAGCAACGAATTTTGTCTGTGCTTGTTTTGTAATTGTTGTTGTTGATGCTGATGTTGTTGTTGTTGTTGATGTTGATGCTGTTGATTTTGTTGTTGCTGATGCTGTTGATGTTGATGTTTTTGAGGTAGTAAACATAGATGATATTGTTGTAGTTGTTGCTCAGGCGGTCGTTGCAATTGTTGTTGTTGATGTTGTTGTTGATGTTGAAGTTGTTGATGTTGATGTTGAAGTTGTTGTTGTTTCTTATAAGAATCCATCTTCAATTTGTTTTATTTTGCTCGCTAAACGCTAAAAAATTTTGGGAGAAAAAATGAAATAAACACGTACATTACATTGTTTTAGCACATAGGAAGCTCAAATATCATTCACCCAATTTCTCATCCTATCACTCATTCATTTCATTGTTTACAATTTTTAATATTATTACTATTATTTATTCTTTATTCATTCATTCATTCATTCATTCATTCATTCATTCATTCATTCATTCATATTGTTTATGTATGTTTACAGCGTTAATTTCTCACGGGGTATCGATCATTCAATCAGCAAAACTCTCAATCAATCGACACTTCATTCTGTACCATCCATCCATCCACTCGTATATCCATCCATCCATATATCCATCCATCCATCCAATCAATCACTCCATCGTTCATTTATTTATAATTTCATTCATTCATTTATCCATTTATCAATTCATCCTTCCATCAATATATCAATTTACAGTCAACCGGTCAGACGATCTTTAACTCATTCATTCATTTATTCATTCACTCATTCTCCATCCATGCTTTCACTCATTCCACATGCAAATACCATCACCATTACCATCTTATCAATATTTTAATCTGAACTTTGAACTGTGTCAGGGTTGGTTGGCTGATGGTTGGCCAATTGAAGGTTTTATTTAAAATGTTTGTTTACAGAATGTGCCATATAAATTTAAAAAAATTTAATTTAGTTTTCTGATGACAAATCAACTATTTTCATCCTTATATATATATGTGTGTGTGTGCGTGTGTTGTGCTTATGTGAGTGATTGTATGTGTGATTGTGTGCGTAGGTTTGTGTGTGTGTGTGTGTGAGTGTGTGGGTGTTTTCGCTTACTTATTTATAAACTCTAAAATTATTCGATCATAGATTTACCATCAAAGTTGAGATATGTGTGCCAATGAATTTATGATAACTGCTTGTGTGTGCGCGCGTGTGTTTGTACGTGCGAATGAATAACCGTGTGTATGTGTCAAAATGTATATATGTATGTGTATAAATGATTTTGTGTGCGTGTGTGTGTGTTTGTTTGTATACAAAGTCGCATGATTTATTTACTGGGTGTATTTTTTGTACAAGGTCTTCTTATTATAATCTTTAAAGAAATAGTAGTAGCAGAGGTAGCAGTAGTAGAAGTAGAAGTAATAGTAGTAGTAGTAGTAGCAGAGTAGTAGTAGTAGCCGCAGTAGTAGTAGTAGTAGTGGTAGCAGTAGTAGTTGTAGTAGTAGTAGTAGTAGAAGTAGTAGCAGCAGAGTAGTAGTAGTAGCAGGTAGCAGTAGTAGAAGTAGTAGGTAGTAGTAGTAGTAGTAATAGTAGCCATAGTAATAGAAGTAATAAAAGATGATAACAAAGATAATAACACCACCATGAGCTTAACATCTACATTAATAATGAACATGCAACATCCTACTGTTCTAAGTATATATATATACATATATATATACAAACATACATATACAACACATACACACTCACACACACTCGCGCGCGCACGCACACACATAATTTATGCGCATATAATTTTATAATTGCTACAAAAGAGACCCAACTAAACTAAATATTAAAATAAACATAATTATAACCAAACACTGAAGCAATTATGTTAATGAGCTAGTGGCGATGATGATGATGACGATGATGACGATAATAACGATGATGGTTATGGTAATTATGATGATGATGAGGATGACGATGATGATGATAATGACTATGGAGATGACGATGATGACGATTATGTACGATAATACAATGACGTCATGGCGATGATGATGATGATGATCGTAATATGTCATGATGATGATGATGACCAATGATGATAGATAATTATGATAATAATTATGATAATAATTATGATAATAATTATGATAATAATTTAATAATGATGGCGATGACAAAATAGAATAAAGGAATGTCATAGCTCAATTTAAAAAAATACTTTTAACAAAACTTATATCAATAATACTACTACTGCTGCTGCTACTACTACTACTACT
This sequence comes from Helobdella robusta, assembly GCF_000326865.2. Taxonomy (NCBI): domain Eukaryota; kingdom Metazoa; phylum Annelida; class Clitellata; order Rhynchobdellida; family Glossiphoniidae; genus Helobdella; species Helobdella robusta. The sequence goes on from NW_008703893.1 coordinate 2,821,065, forward strand.
ACTGCTACTACTACTACTGCTTCACAACTACTACTACTAATAGTAAATTATTACTAACAATATTTCAGAACGTTAGCAACTTTTTAAAACTTGAAGATTTTTCAAATATTATTAATGAATACACCTTGTGGATGGTGATGAAGCAGACGATTATGATTACGATGATGACGAGATGTGATTACAAGGATGATGATGATGGTGATGATGATGGTGATGATGATGGTAATGATGATGGTGATGAGGATGATGATGAAGGTGATGAGGATGAAAGTTATGATTGTAGTAACAGTAAATTTTTAGTAAAATGCAAACCGACATACTTTTAGGCCTTTACGATAATTTTATTTTTTTGGACGACATATCAAAAAACTTCCTCCTAAGCATCACCATCCATTTCATCATCGTCATCGGTGTGTTGATGTTGTTGTTGATTTTGTTGTTGATGTTGTTGATTTTGTTGATGATTTTGTTGTTGTTGTTGATGATGATGATGTAATTATCGATGTTGTTGTTCTTGTTGTTGACGTCATTGCGATTTCATATTCTTTATTTTCTATTATATAACGTTTAAAAAAACAAAAATAAATTAAAACTTTTTAAAAAAGGTAACATATAAGAACGACCAACAACCGACAATAACAACAGAAACAACATATGCCATAATAATACAATTATTATTATCCATATACATTTTAAACATATATAACAATAATAATAATAATAATAATAATAATAATAATAATAGCAAACTCACCAAAAGTAAATAACCCCAACCGTATACAGCATTTGTACAGCTCACATGTGTCTTAAATGTTTATAATTTATCCACATATGTGCCTATACACCTTTTATATATCATATATATATATATATATATCCTATAAATGTATATAAATATATATGTATGTATGTATATATATATACATGTATAGATATATATATATATATATATATATACGTTATATCAAAGTGCATAGTTACATTACTAAATCCTTATATATATAAAAATCATATAATTGTCTATATATATACATATATATATATATATATATATATATATATATATATATATACATACACATGATATATTGCATACAAACATCGGATGACACATAATTTTTCATCTTCAAATGCACACCGTACACACGCTACTGCTTATTTTATAATGTAATATATATATATATATATATATATATATGTGTGTGTGTGTGTGTGTGTTTGTTTGTGTGTACGTGTGTGTGTACGTGTGTGTGTGGCGTGCGTGCGTTTGTATGTGTTTGTATATACGTTTATTAAGTTACAAATAATGACTAAATGAATTAATTAATATTTTTTTTTATTAATCTTTAAAAATCAGGATCTTACAGGCCCAGAAACTGTAACAACATGCAAGGCAGTAGAACAAAATTAAACAAATAAGTGAGAAAATAAATACAAAAAGTAAGGAAGAAAAATGATAAAACATGAAAAATAAAATATGCTAGAATAAAATAAATAATAAAAATAATAAAAAATAAGAAAAATATATGAATGATTAAACGAATGAGTGTAAATGGATGAATAAATGAATGAATGAATGAACGACGGAATGAGTACCTTCATTAAAAATGCCAATCAAGGCGTGCCAAATCTGGAATGAATGGAGCCTTGAAATTAGTTCGATGTTAGGAATTCTCAATTCAAATCATTAAACGATTAATATGTATGCATACATGTGGTATGTGTGTTTGTTTATTTGTTTGTTTGTATGTACGTGTGTCCGTGTGTGTGTTCGTGTGTTTGTGTGTGTGTGTGTGTGTGCAAGTATATGTAACGCACCTACCTACTCTGCCACATAACTAATTAATAATTAGTTAATGATTGCCGTGCTATTAAATTGGGTTACAATTAAAAGTACATGTGTGTTTCTATTTTGTTTGGATGTATGTGTGTGTGTGTGTGTGTGTGTGTGTGTGTGTGTGTGTGTGTGTGTGTGTGTGTGTGTGTGTGTGTGTGTGTGTAGGTGTGTGTATGTTTGTGTGTGCATGTTTTTTTTATGTGTGTGTGTGTGATTGTGTGTTTTGTTGCGAGACTAACCAACTTGACCAACTTGACTTAATGTCATTCGTTGAAACAGGCGAGCAACTATTAGTAATTCTACATTTTGTAACTGTAACTACTACTACTGCTGATACTACTGCTTCTGCTACTACTACTGCTGCCAATGTTACTACTGCATCTACTACCGCTACTACACCGCTAAAGAATGCTACTATTGCCTTGATAACTAACTACCTTCCAAATGTTTTAAAATTATTTAACGATTAAATGAATGATTGAACGAAAGAATGAATGAATAAATAAATAAATGAGTAAATGAATGAATATATGAATGAATGAATGTATGTACGAATGAATGAATGAACGAACCAATGAATGCTGTTATGAAAAAGATCAAACGAAAAGTTGTTTGAGCATGTATTTTGCATATATTCAATGATAACTACTGCCGAAGCACTACTACTACTGCTGCTGCTGCTACTACTACTACTACTACTACTACTACTACTACTAAATACTACGTGGCATAAATTAATTACTACCCTTCAAACGCTAGTGAAAGTGGCACTCAAAAAATGAAAAAAAGGAGACGCAAGAATGAAACGAAAGATGAACGATTGAATGAAAAGTGAACGAATAAAGAATAAGTGATTGAAAGTAAAGTGGATGAATGAATGAAAACTGAAGGAATGAATGTTGTGGATGAATTGAAATGCATGAGTGAAGATTGGTTGAATGAACGTTTGAAGAATTTATCGAGAAAACGATCAATAAAAAAGAGATAGATTAAAATGAAGAGAAATAGAGAGGAGAGAGAGAGAGAGAGATTAAGAGAAAGAAAGAGATTATAAAAAACGTGAAAACAATTTAAAGAAACAATTATAAAAAAGGGAATAATAAAGAAGTAGAAAGAAAATCTCATCTCTGAAATAAAATTTTAAAATTCATCTCACAGGTCAAGGTTTCCTAATTTAATCTTCTTATAAAAATAAGAAGAAAACTAGAACTAGATAAGTATATATATATATATATATATATATATATATATATATATGTGTGTGTGTGTGTGTGTGTGTGTGTGTGTGTGTGTGTGTGTGTGTGTGTGTGTGTGTGTGTGTGAGAGAGAGAGATAACTTTAAAAGTTATTTCTGATGGTTTTCGTGTATGCATGTATGTGTTATGCACGTGTGAATGAATGTCTGTATTTTGATGTGTATATGTATATATATGTATGTACATGTGAATTTGTGTACGTGTGTGTGTATGTATGTGTGTATACATGTTTTTGTGTAAGAAAATTTAGAAAATTGAAAATGAGGGGTTTATTTAAATTTTTCCCATTCAAAACGTCATTATTCCAGTTTGAAAGATGATCAAAGACAATTCAAATTGCTAGTTATTTATTACAAGTTTTTCAATGAAATGAATTACTGACAGTTTATTTTTATATAGCGCATAATATATGTTCGAATTTGATCATGTCATATCTATTCATGCGTTTCATAAATTTTTTTTAGCTCATTTTAAGCCAAAGAACTGCTTGTGATTTTCTAATAATTTGCTACCACAATTTTTCCAGTTTTTATCAGTTCTTTGTTTTTGTTCTCTAACGAAAATAAAGAAAATTTAAATGTTAATTATTTCTTGAAAGAATTTGTTCACTTTAATTTTTAATAGTTTAGTGAGTTTATAGTTAAATTTTACAAACACTCTTTTGATTCAGTTTTTTCCAGTTAAATGGAAAACTTAAACGTTTTTGAATCTGATGGAAGTTGTTACCAAAATGCTGGACTATTCCCTGAAAATACTGTTGTCCCCGGTAATGGTAAGCAACAGCCCTCACCATGTAATCGATGGCTGCTGGTGGAAATGTCGTTTATGTTTACTTTTACGTGAACAGTTTTTCATTCAAATGTACAATTAATAGTTGTTGTTATGGAGTTGGGGATTTAAATTTATTTGATTTACTTACTACTGCTAAATTTTCAAAGATTAGTTAGTTAGTTAAAAAAACTTAAAATAGAATAAAATTTAATACATTTTTTTGCAGTTGTGAGGGGAAAGTCATTTGTGTATTCAAGTGCTAGCTTGAACAGACGTCAGGCACAATCCTTTGAAAAGGTAGCAAAAGTTAAGGATAATATAAAAGTTACATGCAATATATGCCAGATAACATGTGATGGCCAGAAAGTTAGCTTTTGTTACTCCTTTAAAAAAAAGTTTAAATTAAGTATCAATGAAAAATTATCTAACTGAAACACACAGTTGTTTCACTGATTTAGTATAAAGTTTAATGTTCAGATCATAAATGATAAGAGTTAGTTACTAATTAATTTGTACTTTCATTCATGTTTAGCAATATGGCGATCATTTAAATGGCCAGAAGCACAAGAAGAAAGCTGAAATGGCGGAGAGGATTGCACATCAGTCAGAAAACAACAAAGCAAGTGTGGTTGTTAGCGATTCATTCCAGCAAAAGCAAGAGCAACTGAAACAACTTATCCAATCGGAAAAAGAACAAAGTATTTTAAGACAAAAACAAGAAAAGGCATTGTCAGAGAACAAAACAACCCATCAACAACTACATAGTTCAGCAGCTGATGAACAGTTGTCAGACGAAGATGGGAAGAAGACGCAAGTTCTTTTGAAGCAGAAGATGCAAGTTCCATCTCCGAACATTCCTTTCTACTGCAAGCTCTGCAATGTTTTATGCAATAGTTCAGAACCTTTCAAACTTCATCTGACGGGTGCTAAGCACCTTAAGGTACCTAATACAAAATTTCAATGAAAAAGAATTTCAATTTACTTTTGTCAATTTTTAACATTTCTTCATATCTTTGATATCATTTTTTTTTCTTTTTAAATAAAAGAATTTAACGATTAAAGGTAAAAAAGGCCTATAATGAAACTTTATTATTTCAAAAAATGTATCATTATTTATTATCCATTTCATTCATATGTAGAAAAAAATTTCTCGAAACGAAGCAACAATTTATCGGCTAAATAATATTATATTATGAAAAATTATCTTTGTTAAAATAGATTGAAATGGTTTTTATTTTTCCTCTTTTAAGAAACTTTCGAAACAGAATGATTCTTTAGAAAAAAACAACAACAACAACATTAACATCACCAATATTGCTAGTAACAACAGCAACAACAATAACATCAATAAAAGTAATGCCAATTCAGAAGCTAATGTTGTTTTGGCAAATACTGGTTTGTTGTTGTTGTTGTTATTGTTGTTGCTGACAATGTGTAGTTATTTATTAATATCATTTGGTTTACGTAGTGTAGGTTTGCAACGTAATGTGACGTTACGTTACGTAATGTAATGTAATATAATACATATTATATTATATTACATATAATATATTAAATTTATGACTTAAAATTTTCTTCTTCAAAGATGATGCTGATGCTAATACAAAGACAATTGATACTTTGTTTGACCAGCTTCTTGGTAAGAGTAATTTTAATTATCATCACCAGGGTCGTCATCATCATCGTCAACCATCACATCGTCATCATTCTACCGCATCATCATCTTATCACATTACCATCACTTTTTTGTCGTCACTATCATCGTGATTTCATATTGCTATTTTTATTTCATCATCTTCATCATTATTTTCACCATTTTCATCACCATCATTTTCATCTTCTTCCTCCTCCTCCTCCTCCTCCTCCTCATCTTTTTCTATGCCTTCATCATCTTTCATCCACTCAAAGGCGCTGATTATCTGAGGGAGTTGTTGAATGAGAAAGGAATAATAAATTATAGGTTGGTTCCATATCTGTATATGTTAAATATGAACACGCACACTCACACACACACACACACACACACACACACACACACACACACACACACACATGCAAATGTCACAGAATTAAATTATACTACACAATGTACATATATAATGTAGTACACACAATACAAATAGTACACACAGATACAAATACAAAAATATATGCATCTCAAGGATTGACATACAAATACTGATACATACAGACATACATACATAGATCCATAGATCCTTGTATTTAAACAACTCAAATATATAATACAATACAATACAATATATGCACATGTACTAATGAAAAAAATACCTCAATTGCCTAGGTGTGAGTTGTGTTCGGTTACTATACCCGATGCTCATCACACAAAATTTCATCTGGAGGGTAGGAAGCACAAAGTGAATTACAGGGTTACTATAATAATTTGTAATTATTATTATTTGTAAATATTATAATTATTTGTAATTATTTGTAATTATTTATTTATTTATCATCTTTGTATTATTGCACCAATAACATTGTAGCCTTTTCATTGGAGTGATTATAATAAACGCGAACGAGTGTTACATTAGCAAACAGAGACAGATAAGCAAACAAACCACATCATCATATAAGCCTTATACAAATACACACATGCATTTGTTGTCATTATTTACACAATAAATATAATCAATAAATCTGTTCCACCCTTGAAGAAAAAAGTCGACCCTTCCATAGTTCTGCCACCAAAGCACATAAACAAAACACTGAAATTGCAAGAGGCAAAAGCCCAGAAGAGAAAAATTAAGGAAGATTTTTGGAGGCAGAAGGATATGATGATGACGGGCATGCCAGGTCCATTTGAGTAAGTTTCAGGGGGTGACCAGGGTGGTTGGTTATAATAATTTTTTGGTTTTAATTATGCTATGTTTATATTGTAATTGTAATTTTTCTATGGGGAAGTATTGTACAATATTATGGTATTATTGTTAATCTATTTTATTTATTTCTCTTTGAGGGATTTTTACTCTATGGATTCTGGGTCTAATGTTAGTGGTTATTTTATTCTTTCAAATATATACACACTCACGCTCGCACACACCCACACACTCACACATAGGCACACACACACAAACACACACACACATATATATATACAGAAAAATACAAACTCGAAATACAACTTGTGTTTATAAATTTTTAGCAGTTCAAGGGTTCAACTTACAACATCAAAGATGCATACATTCACAAGAAATGTATTAGCTGTCAACCACTCCCTGCCAAGGTTGTGAATAATCATTGTAGCTAATTATAGTTATTTATAATAATTATTCATAATTATAGTGGTTATTGCAGTTAAAAATAAAATATTTTTGATTTTAATTTTTGGCAGCTTCAGTATGTGTTGAATTTTGTTGATCACTGTGAGCTAGCACTACAGATTGTCTCAGATATCATGGTCCTCGAGTTAGTTCCAATTTGATTATTCTTCCTTTGCATTACTTCAATAGTTCATTCATTCATTCGTTCATTTATTCATTCATTCATTCGTCCATTTGTTTCATCCTTTCTTTCTCTTATTCAACAAAACAGGGAGCAGCAGAGACAAGAGAAACTAGACTCGTCATTTACGACCCAACAACAACAACCTCAAACTAACAACAACAATTACAACGACGAACAAGCCACATCGACATCAACAGCTGCAGCAGCTGCTGCAGCAACGGCAAATGAAAATGCCACACCACCAGCAGCCAGTGTTAATGCCGAAAAGTTCAGAATTTTGCAAGGAGCAATGAGAGTAGGAGGTCTGTGCACCGGCCTCATTCTCGACTCTGACGACAAATTTGACATTGTTGCTCTGACATCTGTCAAACCCACTGTCGAAATGTTGAATTATATCTATAGGTTGTTGCCTGACGCTTTGAAGGTGTGCTTTTGCTGTTGTTGTTGCTGTTGTTGTTGTTGTTGTTGTTGTGGTTTGGCTTGGTTGGTTTCCATTCTCAATGTCATCTCAGTTAAGTTACACACATATATCAAGGATTTATTTTACAGAAAGTCATTCAAAAAGTCAAAGACAACTCTGAATCTCAACAGCAGCAGCAGCAGCAACCACAACAACCACAATATGAATACGACCACGACATTCACATGATAGAAGATGACGACGAAATACTAGTACAAACATGCGATATGTATCAAATCTGTATCTCAATCCACCTAACGTCATCAGTGTACGATGACGAATCTGCTGTACATACAAAGGAGAATGATGATACTAACAATAAAGATGGTGATGTTGCTATGCTATGTGATGATGATGACCAAAATGATGATAATAAAGGTTGATTGTCTTCATCATCTAGTTATTTCATATACATACAGCTAGAATGGAGAGAATTATTATGAAATAATTAATAAATTTATATAAAAATTTTATTTTTTAAAAATTATTTTTGGATATTTATTGTTACTGTACATGTTGTATATTTATATGCCTTTAGTTTTTGCGTATCTATGAGGCCTTGCTTTTTTTTCTTAAATGTTTTTTTATTCATTGATTTGTTATAATATTGATTAATGTTTGTATTTTCATTGGTTAATAATTATTATTTGATAATAATTTATGTAATTATTGCCTTGTTTAAGACGTTTTAATAAGCAAAGAGTTATGCCTGCAATGGTTGAAAGCCCTTAAGATGGCCAATTGGTTTCAGGTTAATTTGTTCAATAAAATTCGTTAAAATAGGCGTAAACAGATCAGTTAATGTTCTAGAATCATAATAATAATGATAACTTATTATTATTATTATTATTATTATTATTATTAGATTAATAATTTTTCAGGTCAGGGCTATGAATTTATTCGAAGGTTTAAAAGTTATGAAGATTTTTAAGAAGTTAAAGATGGAATGCAGAGACGTCGAGCCCATTTCTGATTGGGTTGATATAATTATTAATGACGTCTTACCATAAATTATTATAATTTATTATAATTTATTCATGACTAGGCCCTGGAAGTTTTAGTCGAAAGGTGTTCATTTATCGAGGGCACGAAGGCCACGCCAAGCGATATCTTCAGATGTCTGCTGCAGGTTCTGGCTTCTGGCATTTTACTAGGTCGGTTATGATAATGATTTGGGCGATGGTGATAAGGATGATTTTTGATAATGATAATGGTAATGATCGATCAATCAATCAGCCAATCATTCATTCTTTCATTTGTTCATTCACTCCATCAGACGGAGTGGGATTGCAGGATCCGTGTGAGAATAGTTTGTGTGATGTTTTTGGTGATCTGCAAACGCAGCAAAGAGAGGATTTGACTAAATATGCACAGGTCTTTTTTTTTCGTTTTTTTTCCCTAATTTTTGTTTGATCTATTCAGTTCTCCGTAATCCACATCTTGGTTCTGTATTGTGGATTATTTATTTATTTTCTTAACTGTTGCAGACGGCCTTACGTTTGCTGACCTTTGAAAGACTGCATACCGTACTTAGCATGGAGAAGCTACAAAGGAAGAGTATTAAGCCTCCGGAGAGCAAAAAGTTAAAATCTAACAACGATGATGATGACGATAATGATGATGATGATAATAATAATAATAATAATAATAATGAGAACTCTTTTATTTCAAAGCAAAGACAATAAATAAGTATGAAAATAAAATAATGAAATGTCACAATAATGTAATAAAATGTAATAAAATGTCAATGATTGCCACAATGCTCATTTTTTAGAAAAGTACATAGCGGTGAAGTATATTCAAATATATATCACGAATTGTTTCTGTCACAATATATGCCATACGATAGCTTTATAACAGTCTCTATCAATTCATCGTTGAAAGAATCCGGCCACAAAATTTTAAAAAGTGAAAAATTAAAATTATTATAAAAACCTATTGGTGATATTTCAAAAGTATTTATAATTATTGTGCAGTGTTTATAGTTGTCATTTAGATTACTGTGCAAATTATCTGAATATTTTTTGATCTTGTATTGCCTGGATGATTCAAAATTTGTTTCATGACAGACCGTCAATTCTAAGATCTCTACTGTGTTGCCTAGTAGGATGGCGATGTCAGGTCGTAGAGTGTTGAACAGATCTGATATAGGGTGAACACCGTCAATTTTCAAATCTGCAAACAACCGACAATAGGCAGGCGCACACAGTTTCAATCGGTTGGTGATCGCGGCCAAAATTTTATTGTGTCTTTCAGTGTATCTTTTAAGTGCGGATGTGGAACCGCAGTTAGAAATCACATGTTTATTTGTTTGTTTACAACCGCAGAGAGGGCACAGAGGAGTTTTGCCCCATTTAAACAAATTGGCGTTTGTTGGCAGTTGCTGTACCAAATATTTTCTGGCAAATTTGAAGAGGACTCCAGCAAGATTCTCCAGAGTTTTTGACCAACGAGAAATATTAGTTTTGATGACGGTTTTTATTTTTGATATAATTGTGCCCTGACTCACAAGCGAAAGAACGCGGTTGAGACTTGATTCAACTCTTTCATCTTCCAGCTATTTGAGCGATGATTTTAGGGCATTTGATTTTGAAAGGATATTGTCAACTTTGATGTAATTGATTGTTGATTCTTTGTACAAAATTGAATTTCTTTGTTTTTGTTGGTTTTAAAATAGTTTCGCAGCTTCAATCTCGTTTTCTCTGCGGTATCTTTTAGGGACATAATATTATAGCCTCCCATCTTTGCTGGCAGCGAATTTAGTTCTGCTACACAGCCACTAATTGGCATATCCAACCAGTTTCGGATAGCTTCAACAATTAGATTATCCAGATTCTCTGCTATCCAAGTCAACGAGAAACTGTAGCTGCGAAGTTCAAAATTTATTTGAGTGGTAACAAACCTTCTCAAAACCTGTAGCTTCTGTTGTGGGCGCACATCCAACTTTGAGATCTTTTCCAACAACTGAGTGGAATAATGATAATAATAATAATAATAATAATAATAATAATAATAATAATAATAATAATAGTAATAATAATGGTAATGATGGTAATGATGATGATG
>NW_008703893.1:2834416-2841195 GCF_000326865.2 Helobdella robusta
TTTAATACACATGAAAGAAAGAGAGGAAGAGACAGAGAGACAGATAGAAAAAGAAGAGAAGGAGAGAGAGAGAGAGAAAGAAAGAATGAGAGAGAGAGAGAGAGAGATACAGTTAGACAGAGTAGGAAGGATAGAGATAGTAAAACAGTAAATATTTTAAACATAAAATGTCTATAATATATTGATGGTAATATTTAAACAAATTTCATAAAGGTGAATAAATTTTAACAAACATTAATAAATTAATGAGCTCAGTTGTCAAATTACCATTGAGTGTTTGCTTGTTTATTCAAATTCATGGTTTAAAGTCATTGAGTATGATGTATGTCCTTTTAAATAAAAAGCTTTGGCATGTTTAATAAGGTAGTTTGTATGTGTTTGTATGTTTGAATATATGTATGTACGTGTGTGTGTGTGTGTGGTGTGTGTGTGTGTGTGTGTGTATAACAGAGAGAGGAGAGAGAGAGAGAGAGAGAGAGAGAGAGAGAGAGGGAAAGAGAAAGCGAGAGAGAGAGAGAGTGGTAAAAGAGAGAAAAAAATTATATATGTATACAGTCTTATTGTTCATAAGCATAATTTTTTTTAATTTCAACTTTTCAATTGTGATAGAGCAATGCCTGTTTGATTTATTACTTGACTGGTAGCGCTTGTAACAACAATACTACAACACAGTGATACAAATTAATTTTATTTCTATTTCTTTCTGTGTGTGCTTGAGTTTGTGTGTGCGTGTGTATGTGTGCGTGCGTGCGTTTTATACGTTTTTGTTCTGAATTCAAGTTCATTTAAGTTCATTAGCTTATTAAATTGAAGGAGATTACTATTGCCATGTTTCTGCTTTGTAAAATACTAACTGTGTCAACATTTGTATCTCAATTGCTTTCTGTTAACCTTGCATATCTCAATGTTTTTCTTACATTCTTTCGCCCACGACCCTTTTTCTTTCTTTCTATCCCTATCTTTTTTCTCTATCTTCCTCTATTTCTTTCTTTCTGTTTTTTCAGTCCATCTGTCTCTCTCCCTGTTTCTTTCTCTCTCTCTCTTCCCCTGCTTTTCTCTTTCTCGCTCTCTTTATCTCTGAACATTTTTATCTTATCATTTCATAGAGACCACTTAGAGCATGTTCTGATTCAATTTAACATTGGTGTGATGTACACAAGTGAATTATCAATGTATAGAATTTTGTCAGTTTCATCATCATCGTGATTATTTTTATTACACACACACAGATATATTCGCGGACGCACACATACACGCACACACACACACACGGACACACACGTACATACAACCCATCCATTCATGTCTACTTAGATGCATGTGTGGTCGACTACGATCTTCGCATCCCAACACAAACGAAGGAATCCTGCGAACGACGTACCCCGTTTCCGAAAAGTGGAACTTCTCCACCCACACCGAACTCTCCGCCACTGACGCCTACGGAACCATCGAGTTTCAGGGTGGTCCGCACCCTACTAAAGCCCAGGTCAGGGGGTGATTTTATGGGGTGAAATTGAGATAAAATTTACATTGATTTCTTGAGAATATTTGGGTTAATTATTACGGAAATTAAGTCAGATTATCACGAAAATTGGGTCAGTGCAGGGACCCTTTGGGGAAATTAGGTCAGGTTACGATAGAAATCTGGTAGGATTATAGATATATGTAATGAATGGTCATACCTAGGTGTTAATGAATGTATGTACGTATATACTGACGTAATGGAATGAGCACCGCTGGTATGCTATGCTTGTTAATGACATCGGCCTCTATCTGGCATATGAAGTCAACATTCGCAACAACATCAACAAAACAACAACATTCAATAACATCAACAAAACAACAACATTCGATAACATCAACAAAACAACAACATTCGCAGTACGTTCGCCTATCCTTTGACACAAAGCCGGAGAAAATCGTCCAGCTGTTACATCACCACTGGGGACTGGACATCCCTAAATTGCTAATTTCAGTGCACGGAGGCATCGCGAACTTTGACCTTCAACCTAAATTGCGTAGAGTTTGCAAGCAGGGATTGTTCAGTGCCGCCAAAACGACAGGTGCCTGGGTGACTACTGGTGGTACTAATACAGGTCAGTTGGGTCATTTTTTTTTATAGAAATTTTCTGTCTGTTTGTTTGTCTATTGACGTCATTGTGAGAAGTTCAGTTACGTCAGTTCCGTTACTTTCATCTTGACCATTTTTACATCACTATTGTCGTCGTCATCATTTTTACTAAATTTTAATCCAAATTTCGGTCGTCTTCAGATTTTTTTTTTAAATCGAATAAAACTTTCCTTCCCCATTCGCCAGGTGTCATGAAACACGTCGGGGAGGCCCTGGGGGATACGCTGGTGCAGTCTCGCAACAACATCATTACCATTGGCATTGCACCGTGGGGCGTCGTACACAAAAGGGAGGATCTCATCGGGAAAGATGTAAGTAGTCGAGGTGATGAAGATGAAGATGATGCTTGTTTTTCCGAATGCTGATGATGTTGACGGTGTTATCTTGATAACATCACACACCGACACACACGCACACACACACGCACGCACACACACACGCACACTCACAAACACACGCACACAGATTACAGTACCTTACCTGGCGATTTCACTTCCGGGCAGCGACAACATCGTCCTGAATAGCAGCCACTCCTACTTCCTACTCGTCGACGATGGCTCGGTAGGCAGGTTTGGTTGCGAGACCGCTCTTAGGAAGAACCTCGAGAAGTATATTTCGCAGCAAAGGGTTGCTAATAACAGTTAGTCTGGTGACGATGATGGCCGGGTGAAAATGATTGAGAAGTGATGATAGGTTCTGTGATGAGGGTGACGATTAAAATGATGGTGAAAGAGTTAATGGTGGCTAATGTTAAAGGTTGTTAAGATGATTGAGATTGTTAAGATGATTGAGATTGTTAAGATGATAAGAACGATGATAAGAATGAATGTTCGCCACACGGATGAGACATTATTTTATTTCAAAAGGAGGGTACAAAGATTATGGTACGCCAGTGGTTTGCTTGCTGATGGAAGGCGGAAGTAACTGTATCCGCACCGTGCTCGAGTGCGTTACGGATCATCCGCCCATCCCTGTTGTCGTCATTGACGGAAGTGGCCGAGCCTCTGATTTACTGTCTTTTACTCATAAATACGCTCAGCCTGATGGGTTAGTTTGCTGACTAATAAACTGATTGGTTGGTTGGTTGATTGGTTGGTTGGATGATTGGTTGATTGGTCGGTTGGTTGGTTGTCTGGCTGATCGATTGATTGGCTGTGGCTGGTTGGTTGGCTTGATGAAAATTTAAGACTCTTCTACTCTATTCATCTATTCATTTGTTTATCTATCCATCCATCCATTGTTCATTTTCATTCACTCATTCATTCATTTACTCACACACTCACTCACTGACATATAGTACAATGCCGGAAGTATTGAAGGAGCAACTACTGGCCACAATATCTCGAACGTTCATGTACGGACCGGTGGCATGCGAGAGAGTCTTCACTGAGTTGATGCTCTGCACTAAACAGAAAAGTCTAGTTAGTGTACTTTCATTTCTTTGCTGGGGGATAGAAAAAAAAATTAGGGATGCGCTTTTTGTTGATTTGTATCTATGTAAAATTTATTTTCAAGATATTCTTTGCTTTTGATTTGTCAGATAACGATATTTAGAATAGGAGAGGAGGCCCAAGACATTGATCAGGCCATATTGACCGCTCTGCTGAAAAGTTCGTCGACTGACCGATCGATCGATCGATTGAATAAATAAATGAATTGTTTTGAATGAATGAACGAATGAATGAATGAATGAATGAATGAATGGATAAATAAATGAATGAATGAATGATGGATCGATCATATAACAGGTCAAAACGCCAGTTCATTATACCAGCTGAACTTAACAATGGCATGGAACAGGGTAGATATGGCGAGGAGTCATATATTTGCTTACGGGCATTTATGGCCGGTTGGCTGAATTTATTCATTTTGATTGATCGATCGATTAATTGATTGATCGATCGATCGATCGATTGATTGATTGATTGATTAATTGATTGATTGATTGATTGATTAGTTCATTGAATATATGATTATTTATTCTTTTGATTGATTGATTTGATCTCTATTGACATCTGAATAAACTAATCAGTTAACTTAATATTAACTAGCCAACCAAGCCATCAGCCAATCCATCCATCAATCAATCAATCCATTCATCAATCAACCAACCAAAAAACAACCGACCAACCAACCAATCAATGAGCCAATCACTAAACCACCGACCAATGGCAGGAAGGGGCCCTGGACAACGCGATGATGGAGGCCCTTGTGGCTGACAGAGTTGACTTTGTGAGACTTCTCATAGAGAATGGCGTTAACATGACCAGATGGCTGACCATCAAGAGATTAGAAGATCTATATAACCAAGTTTGCGATGTTGCGCGCTTGTGTGTGTGCGTGCGTGTGTGTGTGTTCGTGTGTGTGTGTCCGTGTGTACAAACATAAAACAACTATACATAAGGCATATGTATATATATATATATATATATATATATATATATATATATAGCGCGATTGATTACATATAGGTCAGGGGAGCATAGATCGATGATAGACTATATATTGGTAAGGGTCAAACATAGGAAGTATGTGAAGAATGTGAAGGCGACTGTGGCAACTGCAATGACGAAAGCATCAGATAGGTTAATGAAGGAAATGGAATTTGATGTGAGTTCGAGGAAAATGTTCAAAGTAGCAAAGCAGTCAATGAGGGATAGGAAAGATGTTTTAGGGAATGGATGTGTTTGGGATGGATCTGGCAAGTTGTGCATAGATGAGGAGGAAAAAGCTCAGGTGTGGAAAGCTCATATGGAAAGATTGATGAATGAAGAGAATGAGTGGGATGGAGATGTGGAATCCGCGGTCACACACGGACCTATAGAGAAGGTGACGATGGAGAAAGTAGAGAAAGCAGTTAGAGAAATGAAACTAGGTAAGGCGGCAGGGGTTTCGGAAGTGGCGGCAGAACATATTAAAGCGAGTGGGGTGATAGAAATTGAAGTTATGATGAGAATTGCTAACAGTATGTTTGATGATGAAGGTATACCTGAGGATTGGCGACACAATGTGTTGGTGCCGTTGTATAAGGGCAAAGGCGATGTGAGAGATTGTGGGTCATATAGGGGTGTGAAATTGCTAGAGCACGGAATGAAGGTAGTGGAGAGGGTGCTTGAGAGGAGGTTGAGAAATATGGTGACAGTTAATGAAATGCAGTGTGGGTTTATGCCTGGTAGGGGAACGGTGGATGCGTTGTTCATGGTGAGAATGTTGCAGGAGAATTATAGAAAGAAGAAACGAAGATTGTACATGTGTTTTGTGGATCTAGAAAAGGCTTTTGATCGAGTACCGAAGAAGGTCATTGAATGGGCGTTGAGGAAGAAAGGAGTGAATGAGAGACTTGTTAAAGCTGTGATGCAGCTGTATGAAGGGGCAAAGACAAAGGTGAGGGTTGGAAGGGGGATGTCGGACGCTTTTAGTGTTAAGGTAGGAGTGCATCAAGGATCAGTGTTATCACCGTTTCTGTTTGCAATTGTGATGGATGTTGTCTGTGGAAACATAATGGAGGGGTTGTTATTTGAGATTTTGTATGCAGATGGTTTAGTCTTGATGGCTGATAGCATGGAAGAATTGCAGTTAAAATTTGACAGATGGAAAAGTGTTATTGAAAAGAAAGGGTTGAAAGTTAATATTGGTAAGACGAAGGTAATGGTGAGTGGGGAAGGTGGGGAGCGAGTGATAAGTAAAATAGACCCCTGTGGGGTATGTGATAGGAGAGTGAAGGCTAACTCGGTATTGTGTATAGGATATCAGAAATGGGTGCATAAGAGATGTAGTGGTGTGAGGGGGGCACTGAAAAAGGTGGAAGGCACGTTCAAATGTAAGAAATGTGTTCATGGTGTGATTAATAGGACGGACGCAAGGACGGGGTTGAGTGGTGGTATTGAAAGAGTGGAAAGCTTTGTTTACTTAGGGGATAAGCTGAACGCGGATGGAGGATGTTTGAGCGCAGTTACGGCTAGAGTTCGTGTAGGATGGATGAAATTTAGGGAACTGGGTGGGGTATTGTGTGGAAAGAAATGGTCAGTGAAGATGAAAGGGAGGGTATATAAAGCATGTGTGAGAGCAGCGATGGTATATGGTGGTGAAACTTGGGTGTTGAGGAGATAGGAGGAAAGTGTACTGCAGAGGGCTGAAAGAGCTATGGTGAGGATGATGTGTGGGGTTAAAGTGAAGGATAGGAGGAGTAGTACAGAGCTGATGTCAATGATGGGACTGAATGAGGACATTGTGACATTGATAAGGAGATCGAGACTGCGGTGGTATGGACATGTGTTGAGAAGGGATGAAAGGGTCGGGATTAGGCGAGCGTTGGAGTTCGAGATTGAAGGAGTGGTAGGAAGGGGTCGTCCGCGATTGGGATGGAGAGAGCAGGTGGAGAAGGACAGGGTGAAAGCGGGGTTGCGTGATACTGAGGCGAGTGACAGATGTGGATGGCGTCGAGGGGTATTTCGGTTTCATCATAGGTAGCCAAACGGCAACCCCCGATGTCGTCTAAACGTGTGTTGTTGTGTGTATATATATATATATATATATATATATATATATATATATATATATATATATATATATATATATGATATACATTTGTGACATTCTGATGAGTATGTTTGTATAAAGGGTATATGTAGATAATATAGAACATATG
>NW_008703893.1:2841395-2856395 GCF_000326865.2 Helobdella robusta
ATGATGATGATGGTGGTGGTGATTATGACGATGGTGGTGATGATGACGATGGTGGTGATGATGATGATGATGGTGGTGGTGATGATGACGATGATGACAGGTCTTATACGCCCCGAGACCAACGCAAGTCAAGCATACGAAAAAGTCCAGTTTCAATGCTAGAGCTGTTAGTGTATTCATTTATTTTTCTTCATTCATTCATTCATTCATTCATTCATTCATTCATTCATTCATTCATTCTTTCTTTCATTCATTCTTTCATACTCACCACACACACGCACACACTCACACACACATATACATATGCATACATACATCCATGCATACAAACATACACACACACACACACGCACAGAAACTGGATTCAACCAGCACGCTTCGGTTCCTACTCACAGAGCACAAAAGGGTATTACTATTATTCGTTTTATTGTTTTTAATATCATTATTATCGTCTTATTTTAAATATTTTCCGCCTTAATTCTTTCTTTCTCTCTCTCTCTATCTCACACTCTCTTTTTTCTTTTCTCTCTATATATTTACTCTGTCTATTCGTTGTTCATTTGTTCACACTGTCACACACACACACATGCAAACACACACACACACACACACACACACACACACACACACACACACACACACACACACACACTCACACACACGTACACAGTCGATGCCAGCCAATTACAGATTCACGTTGTACGACATAGGGCAGGTTATAAATAAACTGATGGGCGGTGGCTTCCAGGCTATTTATGGCAGGCGGAAATACCGCCTCTTGCATAATGCGGCTAAAAATAAGGTTGGGTAATTTTTTTCAACTTTTTCATTTGTTCGTTTATTTGTTTTTTTTTTATGATTCTTTCGTTCTTATGATCGTTTTAGCAAGCATTTTAATTATATTCATTAATTCGTTTGTGAGTTGTTTCAATTGATTATATATTCATCACATGTTTGTTCATTCACTCTCATCATTCATTCATTCATTCATTCACTCATTTATCTTATTTTTCATCTTTATCCAGCAAAGCTTCAGGTCCTCAGTAGCTTCCGGCACAACAGCAGCAGCTGGTGCAGCAACGACAGCTACTCTGCCAGCTACTTCCGATGAGTATGAGTTGTTGTTGTCGTCCGGATTCAAATATCCATACAGCGAGCTCATGATTTGGGCTGTCTTGTTACGCAGGCAAAAGATGGCGATGTTCATGTGGGAGAGAGGGGAGGAGTCACTTGCCAAGGTTGATTGTGATTGGCTGGCTGCTTTTCAGTGGTTGATATTGATTGGCTCGTTGCTCGTGAATACTTGATTGTCATTGGCTTGTTGCTTGTGTTTGCTTGATTGTCATTGGCTTGTTGCTTGTGTTTGCTTGATTGTCATTGGCTTGTTGCTTGTGTTTGCTTGATTGTCATTGGCTTGTTGCTTGTGCTTGCTTGATTGTCATTGGCCGCTGGTTGTTCAGTTGATTACGTTCTTTCAATGATTGATCATCATTATTATCACCAACACCATTATCATCATCATCGTCGTCATCATCATGATGACCAGTGCCTGGTTGCCGCCAAGTTGTACAAAGGAATGATAAAGGAATCGGAAGAAGATGAGTACGAGATTGATGTGGCTAATGAGATAAGACGATACCACTCGTTAGTTATTATTATACTTCTTCTTCTTTCTCATCACTGTCTAGACGACATCATCTCATTTGTCGTAATCATCACTGTCTAGACGACATCATCTCATTTGTCGTAATCATCACTGTCTAGACGACATCATCTCATTCGTCGTAATCATCACTGTCTAAACGACATCATCTCATTTGTCGTAATCATCACTGTCTAGACGACATCATCTCATTCGTCGTAATCATCACTGTCTAGACGACATCATCTCATTCGTCATAATCATCACTGTTTAGACGACATCATCTCATTCGTCATAATCATCACTGTCTAGACAATTCTTCGACATGGCGACCGAGCTATTAGACCATTGCTACAAGACGAATGAGGAACTATCGCAACTCCTACTGACGTACGAACTCAGCAACTGGAGTAATGAGACGTGTCTAAGTCTAGCCGTTGCTGGTATGTCTGTCTGTCTGTCTTCTTGTCTGTCTGTCTTCTTGTTTGTCTGCTTGTTTGTCTGTTGGATGATGCATTATTACCATCATAAAGATGGTAATAATGATGGTTAATAACGATGGCGATGATCATAACGACGATAAAGATGATTTATCATTACTATTATAGATCTTTCGTACATTGGTATATACCCACATACATACACACACAAAAACACACATACACATATATACACACGCACACAGAAACGCACAAAGACACACACATACATACACACACACAATAACATACACACACACACAAAAACATACACACAGACATGCATATACATACATATTTATAGGGTCGAACAAGTCGTTCATAGCCCACACGTGCTGTCAACTGCTGCTAACTCAGATGTGGATGGGTGGACTGAGAACTAGGAAATACCCCAGCCTTAAGGTGATGAGGATGATGATGAAGATGATGATGAGGAGGATGGTGATAATGAGGAAGATGATTATCATAATGATAACGAAGATGATGATGATAAAGAAGATGATGATGATAATAATGATTATGAAAACGACGATGATGATGATGATGATGTTTCATTCATTCATCCTTCCAGGTGATTTTCGGCATCCTCTGCTTTCCATCCATCCTGTTCTTCAGTTACAGAAGTAGGGAGGAGCTGGAGATGATGCCTCAAACGCAAGTCGGTTGGATGGATGGATGGATGGATAAATGAGTGAAGAAATGAACGAATGAATATGTGATTAGATAGATGAATGAATGAGTGAGTGAACGAATGAGTGAACGAATGAGTGAATGATCGAATCCACAGGATGTTCACGA
This sequence comes from Helobdella robusta, assembly GCF_000326865.2. Taxonomy (NCBI): domain Eukaryota; kingdom Metazoa; phylum Annelida; class Clitellata; order Rhynchobdellida; family Glossiphoniidae; genus Helobdella; species Helobdella robusta. The sequence goes on from NW_008703893.1 coordinate 2,844,315, forward strand.
GCACTACAGCGATGTCGATTCCACCGATTCCGATTCGGATCTGACCGACACTGAAAATGCAGCCATTCTACAGGTATCATCATCATCATCATGGCCATCATAATCATAATCGTCACCATCCTTACCATCATCATCGCCACCACCACTCAGACGCTGCAGCAGCAGCAGCAGCAGCTTCAGCACTTGCAGATACCCAACGTCATAGTAGACGTACCAGACACTCCGGTAAAGATAGCGCCATCGTCGGCTGTGGCAGTGACCACAGCAGCCGCTGGTGGCCAAGCAACGTCAGCTGTCAATTCAGTCGCCGTCTCTACGACTGCTTCCGTCAATTCTACTGATGCCGCTATAGGGAAGAACGCCTCGCCTTCTGTCTCCGTGCTACAGGTTTGTTTACTACTATTATTATTATTGTTATTATTGTTGTTGTTGTTATTGTTATTTGTAATTGTTGTTCCTGATAGCATCAGAGGTCACAGCGGACTAGGTTCGGCCAGTTATCCAGGTCAAGATCCAAAAGACATCATAGGTTCGTACGTTCGTTCTGTCGTTCGTTCGTTCGTTCATTCGATCCGCTCATTCTTTCATTCATTCACTCACTCGTTCAACTTTTCATTCTTTTTTGATAGATTTATCATTCATTCATTTATTTATCCGTTTGTTCGTTCATACATTCGTTCGTTCCTATCGTATTTTTTTTATTGCTTGTTAATTCGTTCTTCATTATAATCAGGTCAAGGTCGAACCTGAACGACATGCCCTTCCAGAAAGAGGTCATTGCCCCAATTATTGACTCCGGAAAGCGCAGCCAACTTCACATAACGAGCAAGATCGTTGAATTTTACACGGCACCTATCACTAAGTTTTGGCTTCACGCCGTAAGTACTTTTGCCATTTATATTAGTCTTGTTAAAAGATCAGTAACAGTAGAGGAAAATTTCGACCAATTACACTGCTTATTGGATATTCTTATTCATTTTTTCGACCAATCAGATCAGTTATTGCTAAATTTTGTTCATATTTACTAGCAGCCAGATCAATTATTGCTTAATTGTATTCATAATTTGCTTTAATCAGATCAACTGCATCATAATTGTAATTATAATTTCGACCAATCAGATCGGTTATTGCATATTTCTACTCATCTTCATCTACATGGTCCTCCAATCAACGCCAGTCTTCTTTCCGAGCTATATTGAATGGTACATATTTGCCTACATGTGTGGTCTGACATTGGAGAAAATAAGAGAGGTGAGTAATGATGATGATGACGATGACGACGATGGTTGTGATGATGATGACGATATTATAGTTGATGGTAATGATTAGGTTTATATTTTAAAAACATACATTCGTTCGAACATACACAACGCACACACACATGATGACACACGCAAAAAACTCACACAAACAAACACACACTAACAAATACACAAACATACAAACAAACAAACAAACAGTTCATAACAAGCGAAGCAACGAAAATCAAACAAAAAATCCACATCTTCTTCTACGACCTATGGAACTTACTGGACATGATGTCCATCTGCCTCTTTTTTACTGGCTTCGTCATAAGGTTCTCACCAAGTTTAATTAGCAGCGCCAGGGCTTTTTTTTGCCTGACCGTCAGCGTCTGCATCATCAGGGTGGTCGACTTTTTCGTCATCAGTCCAAGGCTGGGTCCTGTGGTTCATACCACTGGCAAGATGGTTGGTTTTGAGATGTTTGTTTGTTGTTGTTGTTTGTTTGTTTGTTGTTGTTTGTTTGTTTGTTTGTTTGTCGTTGTTTGTTTGTTGACGATGTTTGTTGGGCTTATGAACATTTCTTAAAAAGGAAGTCAAATTTTCTCAAACCTGATCATTACCGAAACGAAAATTGAAAGTCAAAAAAAATTTTTTTAGAAATAAATTCCAAAAAAAACAAAAACGAAACTTAACAGTTGAAGGAGTTCCTGAGCCTGCTCTCGCTGATCCTTGTCTCAATGGTGGCATTTGGAACCTTCCGACAGAGCCTCTGGTTCCCTGACAACGATTTTGAGTGGGAGTCTGTACGTGAGATATTCCTGAAGCCGTACTTCATGCTATACGGAGAAGTCTACCACGAAATCGTCTGGCGTGAGTTTTTTGGCGGTTTTTTTTGTAATTATAATTATCATAATTATGATATTATTTTTATGATATTATTGTATATTATTATTATTATTATGATTAGCGGATTGTGTCGACAACGTGACGTCACCAGATGATTTTAAATGCGTGTCCGGGCGATGGTTGGTGCCAGTTGCACTGTCCATCTATCTGGCCGTTGGCATTATCGTCCTACTGAGTCTCGTTATTGCCGTTTTCAAGTTAGTTTGCGCGCGTGTGTTTGTTTGTGTGTTTGTTTGTTTGTGTTTGTGTGAGTTTGGTGTTATTGTGTATGTGATTGTATGTGTGTTTGGTGTTATTGAATATGTGTGTGTTTGGTGTTATTGTTTTTGTTGTTTTTCCTGGTTTTTATCGTTTGTCGTCTGCTTTTTATTCGGAATCATGATGATTGATTGTCATCATCATCATCATTTTCAATCACTTCCTGTCTTTAATTTTATATCCGTAATTCTCTAATAACCACACCTACAAATACCTTCACTCACGTTCACACACACACACCACACACACACACACACGTACACACACACACACGTACACACACACACAAACACACACACACACACACAAACACACACACACACACACGTACGTACACACACACATAACAGTGGCATATTCATGAAAGCCTACCTACAATCAAACATTGTGTGGAAGTTTCAAAGATACGTATTGGTTATAGAATACGAAGCCAGACCCATACTACCATCTCCGTTCATCATCATCAGTCATATCATCATGGCCATTCGCTTTGTCGTCCAGAGGTGCATTAATAAGAGGAAGAGATTTGATCAAGGCTTGAGTTAGTAACTCATTCATTCCTTCATTCATTCATTCATTCATTCATTCATGCATTCATTCATTCACTCATTTCATTCCTTCAATCCGTCAAGAGGTTTTCCTGCACGAGGAAGACTTGGAAAAGTTGCATGACTTTGAGGAGGAGTGCATGGAGTTGTATCACAGGGAGAAGTCGCAACTGGCCTCTAATACTAATGACTACTTCATCAAACAGACTGTCGACAAGTTCGTGTGTGTGTGTGTGTTATTGATTGATTAATTGAGTGAGTGAGTGAGTGAGTGAGTGAATGAGTGAGTAAGTGAGTGAGTGAGTGAGCGAGTGAGTGAGTGAGTAAGCGAGTGAGCGTTCGACCGACTGACAGACTGACCGATTGATTAAGCCTAACACTAACATCAACACAACACTAACCTCAAAATCGAAGGCTAGAGAAAGCATCGAATCGTTTGGACGACATTCAGCAGAAGGAAAACTCAATCAGTCAGTGTCTTCTCATGATGGAGCTGCATCTCAGCCGCATAGAAGAAGTTGCCCTCGCCACCTCAACGTCTCTTTGGTCGCTTCAGCAGCAGTTTTTAATGGTGCAGCAGCAGCAACAACAGCCTGCTGATTTGAAGCAAGAAGTACAACACGAACCACAACAACGCGATAGCATCATTTCAACTCGAATGTCGACTCCCATTTCACCGTTCGATCTTCAGAATTTAACCGGACCAAAACAAATTCAAACTACAATACCACAAATTAAAATATCGACCGCCAACGAAACCAACGATCCTAAATTAACTCGAACCATTTCCGCCTCGCAAACGTCCCCAAGTAAGGCAGCGACCGACCAGCCACAGACCGCCACACCGACCAGCAGCAGTTCATCAAATTTCAGACTAAGAAGAAGCACTAAGGGCGGTACTACTACTGCTTCCAGTGTCGGTAAAAATGTCGGTAACCGGTCCAGCACTGCCAGTGCAGGCGGTCGAGTCGATGCCACTGGTAACAACAACAACAATTATAATAATAACATTGTCATGCCAACCAGCAGTCGAAGGAACCGGTCCTACAGTGACTACGTTGAATCGTTGAGTGACGACAGACTGGAATCACTATCGAGGATTCCTACGTTATATAGGAATGCCGAACAGAAATATTCTTCGTTCTATCCGGTCAATCGATTCGTGGAGCTGCACCCATCCGATCGACCCCCGCAAAGCCAGCAGCCATCATCGTCCAGTAAGCTTGATGCCAAGTTACGATTTCTACAGCAGCAACAACAGCAGCCACTGAGTCCACAACTCGTTCATTTATTGCCGTATGCGCAGCAGCAGCAGCAGCATCCACTGCAGCAGCTGCAAGAAGAACCTCATCCTACCTATCCAGTGGCTTCTAGTTCATTCCATCAAGCGCTTCCATCCTACTCGTTCATGAAACCGCCCTTCAGTCACTACCCGACCGATTGCGCCAGCTGGAAGAAGTACGCACACTTCCCTCTCACCCCGATAGTCACACCGATGCGAGTCGAGTACACGAGCATCACCGACGACATCGACACATCGTCCTTCCTCTTGAACGATTCCAGCCAGAGTCCTCCAGACACACCGCCCCCCTACTCCATCCCGCAAACCAAATTGTCTTCCACGTCCACCGGGCCATCTGCAGCCACCCCTTCGTTCATCTGGCCGGGTGGTCGCATCAAGTCCGGCAATGTTGTTGGCGCCAGCAAGCGAGGCAAGAAGAAGAAGATCCGTTCGACACCTCCCGGCAGAAGGTTCAGCTCAGGATCGACCGTTAAGAGCGGCCGGGAAACTGACAGATTGAAGGAGGCCGAAGAAAATGTGAACGAGCAGTTGAAGACGGTCGTGAAACGTCGAATGAGGCAGATGTCGCTAACCGAACCAGACAACGAGTATGCTAATTTGGCCAAGTACGCTCTGGAGACAATCGAATTTCCTGAAGAGGAGGAGGAGATTGATTTCGATGACGAGGACGAGTGTGAGGATGAGTTCGATCCGGATTGTGATGCATGCAGGTTGAGGTGGAAAGCTCGAGGAAGAGACACTGAGGACAACAAGTCAGTCGAAAATTCTCTCCTCAAGACCAGCAAAATTCCCCTCTGCAAGTCCAATGATGACATAAGAAACACAACCGAGTCACGTGCAGGGCCAACTGTTTCTGCTGTGAAATTGCGTCATAATCATCACCACCATCACGATCCTCATCACCATCTTCGTCGTCGCCATCAGAAGTACAACGAAGATGGAAGCACGGTTGAAGTGATCGCTGGGGGCCACCGAAGCAGCGGTCGGGGCGGCAAACTGAAAAGTGTAAGATCTGAACCATCCATGGCTCTGCCCGATCTGGGGTCTGCAATCCGCGGTGTATCTAATAACCTCATCACGTTGAAGGAAGGAACGAAGGAGGAGGAGGAAGAAGAAGAAAAGTTGATGCTGAAGTTGAAGAAGAAATCGTGTGCGGATAGCACGGCGACCACTGTTGTTGTTGAGTCCGCTGATGAAGATGAGGATCGTGGTGAGAAAGTTAACGATGTCTGCGATCACTCACTTACTAACACTCGATTCATTATCGGTGGTGGCTGTAGCGGCGACACCGCCTACAAAGATTCGATATCGAGTAATCCTACCGAGTTTATCGACTCATCTCCATCGAGGTTGTTGATTGAAGATGAGTTTAATGGCATTGAGATGGTGATGCTCTCTCACTGCTCGAGCGATCAACAACCGCAGCAACATCAATCCTCGCCTAAGGAACAATCTCAACAACAACAACAACAACAACATCGTCGTCGGTTATCATTTGGCCCAGCACAGCAACAACAAACACAACAACCGCAAAACAGACTTTCGTTTAGTTTTGTGCAACAACATCAGCAGCAGCAGCAGCAACTTCAACAGCAACATCAAGAGGAAGAAATGAGGTTGCTAGCCAACGCAAATTCTCCTATAATCACCGATACTATTATATTTGACCCTATCGTTGACGATCATTCTACAGCTTAAGTAAATGAATGAATAGATGAATGAATGAGTGAATGAATGAATGAATGAGTGGATGAATGAATGAACAAACAGATGGAAGAAAGAAATTTTAATTGTGTAACCGGGCATAACATTTTGTTTAGTTGTTGTCTTTTTGTTGATGTCTCCGATCGGATGTGGAAGAAGAAAATCTGAATTGATGCTACCATTGTATTGCACTCTATTACATCATCGTTATTACATTACATTTTTATGACATCATTACCGTAATTACATGCTGTTTTATAATTTAGCCTAAGCGGTTTCTCTTGAAATTATTGATTTTTTTTGCCAATAATTCTTGATAATGATGTTGTGATGAAATGGCCATGATGATGATGATGATGATGATGATGATGATGATGATGATGATGATGATGATGATGATGATGACGATGATGATGATGATGATGCAAACAAAATGGTTACGATAATGATGATAATGATGATGACGAAATGATGATAATGACGAAATGATGATGATGATTGTATAGTTAATAAAGTTAGGTCATCTGCTAAATAAGTCTAGAAGCTGATAATTTTATTACGATGGGAATGATAGAGTTATTATTATTATTATTGCTATTATGATTATTATTATTATGATAATGATGTAACAAACGAACGAACAGACAGACAAACAATCAAACAAACTAAAACTAACTAACTAAAAAACGAACGAACCAAAAAAACTGAAAATTTTTTGTCAGAGTTTTATCGACTTTTTTCCTATTTAAATTTTGATTTTAACTGCAAAACCATGTTCACTGTTGTTAAAATTTTTTAATAATAATTTGATAATTTATTTAATTAATTAATTGATTAATAGGACATTGACTCTTTGTTTTACCAATGAAACCGTTGATGTTAAGTTCTTTTTGGATTTCCACTATAACATGAGTGGATTTTTTGTTTGAAAGTGTGTTTTTCATTTGCTGTTTGTATGTATGTTTGTTTGTTTAGATATGTGTGTATGTATGTTTGTATGTATGTTAGTTTGTTTAGATATGTGTGTGTGTGTGTCTGTTTGTCTGTGTGTTTATCTTCCTTCATTTTCATTGTGAAACTCAAAAAAACCCGGACAATTATGTGATTCTTTCCTAATTTGAATTGAAATAAAAAGTTAAAAAGGTATTTATATTAACGCGTGTATATATATATATGTATATATATATATATATATATATATATATATATAATAACATTATTATTCTTTATTTATTTAATAAAATACTATTGTCCTAATATATATATATATATATATATATATATATATATATATATATATATATATATATATATATATATATATATATATAACAACATTATTATTCTTTCTTTATTTAATAAAATACTATTGTCCTAAATAAAGGGCTGGGCAGATGTTGATAATGATCTTAGGAGATGAAATGCGTTATTATTATTTTCATTATTATTCATATTTTTTTATATTTTTATTATTCATATTATTCTTTATATTATTATTATTATTATTATTATCATGTATATCTATGTTAAATTCTTATCGTTTTGTTGCAGATTAATTTCACCTCATTTGTATTATATACGAGCTGTGTAATATTTATGTATGTATTTATGTATAATGTGTCTTTATTATTTTTTTTATATTATTTCGTTTATTATTTATTATTATTATTTATTTATTAGTTTGAAATAATTAATTTGCTTACATTTTCACCCAATCGATGAATGAACGAATGAATAAATTAGTAAAAAAAAATGAACGAATGGAAAAACCGATTAGTATTGTTGTGTTTTTCTTTCTGCTATTCACGAAATCAAGCTGGCGATCCGTGTCCATCCGGCAGTTCTCCGTAAGAGATAATCAAACCCCTGCTCAAAATCAGATGTTTTAAGAGCTATGATGAATTTCTCGCTAATCAAACTCAACAAGAATTGTTCTGGAAGGAAATAAGATTCATGGCGTTAAGGGATATTGAACTATTACAATAAAGGCTTTCTAAAATAATCGTAAATTTTTTTGACCGAATCAAGCATCTACATGTGTGGGTGTATGTACATGCTAGATCCCCAAGCAGAGAAGATTTTTCTAAACCGCCTGCATCCGCAGAGTTCACGCCCGCAACCGTAACACGGTGGCCGAGTCCACAAGAATTAATTTTCTTTTTTTTTGATGACGTCATTTGCCCATCCAATTTTACAAGTTTTATTTGATGTTTTTTAATTAGCCAGTCACAAAAACCATCGTCGGCATCGCAATGAAATCAAATTGAGAATTTTTAAAATTTTTGAAAAAAGTATCTTTATTCATTTTAAGATACCACTTTGTTCAATAAGATACTGTTTGATACTGTACTTTCAATTAATCAGTCACTCAACAACAACAAATCTTTGATGTGTTTTTGTCAAATCAAAAACATCATGTATGTGATTATGTGTGTGCTTATGTATGTGAGAATGTTAGAAGGAATGTATGTGTGAATGTTTGTATATATATTTCTCTCTCTATCTCAATCTCCCTCAGTATCTTCCCTTTCATTCTTTTTTCTTTCCTGCTCTCTCTTTCTATTTCTCTCTTTCTCTCTCTCTCTCTCTCTCTCTTTCTCCCTCTCAGCAACTATCACCAGGAGATACATTAGAGAGCAAAAATGTAAACATGTAAGAAGTAGGAATGAGATGATAGTAGAAAAAAAATAATTCGCGTTCATCATTCATTATTCTTGCTGACTTGTGCCGCACAAAACAATAATAATAATGAAAATTACTATTATTATTATTATGAATATTATTATTTTTATTATACTTTACTTTTGAAATTAACAGTGTAACGGATTTTTACCACTGTGATTAGAGAAATTTTGGACAAGAGGATGAGCCCAGGAAAAACTGTACTCGTTCGTTCATTTGTTCGTTCATTCATTCGTTCGTTCATTCATTTATTCATTCATTCATCAATTCATTCATCTATTCTTTCATTCATTTGTATGTTCGTTCGTTTGTTCATACATTCATTCGTTCATTCATTTATTCATTCATTCATCAATTCATTCATCTATTCTTTCATTCATTTGTATGTTCGTTCGTTTGTTCATACATTCATTCGTTTGTTTGTTCCTCACACCATCTGTAATAGGATACAAATTAAGCATTATTCTTATGTAATGTATATTGTAGTAGTAGTAGTAGGAGTAGTAGTAGTAGTAGTAGTAGTAGTAGTAGTAGTAGTAGTAGTAGTAGTAGTAGTGGTAGTAGTATATTACACTTTCTTTGTGTTCAAGTGTTCTGCCTGTTATTATTATTATTATTGTTATTATTATATTTTCGTGTATGTAATTTTTCATGTCTTTGTTCGTCTTTGTTCGCGCGATTTTATTCTTCGTCTCTTTTCTCTAGACAACTTTTCAGCATTATCATTCGCATATGTTTTTTATAAATCAAGAAAAATCATCAACACCGTCATCATTATCACCATCAGCATCATCACCATCATCATCATAATCGTCATCATCATCACCATCGTCATTTATCTAGAGCATCATTTTCCGGAAAAACAAAAAGAATATAAACCAAAAAAAATAATTTCATCTAACGTCTTAAAATTTCTTACAAAATTACAAAAAGCCGATAAATGATGAGGACCAAGATGATGATGATGGCGACGATGACTATGATGATGATTCTGTTGCTGCTGCTGATGATGATGATGAGGACGAGGATGATGATGATAATGATGATAACGAAAATTTTCTATTTATAAAGCAACAAAATCATTTTTTAAAACAATTAATCAACGAAAAAGTCTATTGCTCTGCTTCAGGTAATTGGAGAAAAATGAATAATAATAAATAATAATTATGATAATAATAATAATAAAAAAAATTAATAATAATAATAATAATAATGATTATGATAATAATAATAATGTTTCTTACTTAATACCATTGAAATGGATTTTTTCATTATCGCAACGATTAACAGTGAAGATGGTGATGATGATGATGATGATCGGATGATGATGATGATGTTTTGTTGATTACATTAATATTATTAATAATAATAAAAATAATAATAATTAACAGCAATAATAATTATATCAATTCTAATTTGATAATATACTAATATAAAAAATATATATAAATCTTGTAAAATCGAACCAGTACAGAAAACAATAATAATAATATGAACAATTATAACAATAATAATAATAATTATTATTATTATTAAAATTATTATTAATATTAGATTAATATGATATAATAATTTTATAAAATAAAACATAAAAATGTGAAAAATCAGTTAAAAAGATAATTTAACAATTAGTAAATAATTACTAATAATATCGTCACCGATGCTAAAATTAATACTACCAACAACAATAATAACAATAATAATAAGTCATAATTAACAACAATAATAATAAAAATTATAATAATACAATAATTATAAATAATAATAATAATGATAATAGTGAAACGTTCATATGTTCATTTCTGAGCAGGACCGGCCATAACTTTTTTGATGAATTCTGAAAATATAATATTGTCAATTAATTATTTTCTTCATTATTATTATTATTATTATTATTATTATTGTTATTATTATAATTATTATGATAATTATAATTGTAATTATGATAACTATAATTGTAATTATGGGCAGTAAGTACCTTCATACTTAACATTTCCGTCTAGATCTTCTTCAGTGTTTGTGTACCTTAATATGAGGTCCACCTCTGAGTCTGTCAATCTCTCGCCTAATTTTAGTGGATGGATGGATGGAGAGAATGAGTATGAATGGATGGAGAGAGAAGGAGTATGGATGGAGAGAGATAGAGACCCTAATCTACATTTAAACACTCCAACACCAAAATCAAACAATCACAAGTCAAATCCTGACAAAAAAATACAAACTCAAAGACAATTTCTTATCAAATTCAAGCCAAGCCACAAAAAATTCAAATTTTCAAACTTCAAACCCCAGGACCTAGGTTAGTGAGAATTTGCCTCAGTTCGGCCATAGCCATGTAGCCTTGACCTTCTCGGTCGAAAGTTTTGAAGGCTTCCATGAAATCTGCAAAAGTCCCCACATCTTTCTCCTCGCTCAGAGATTTGTAGACGGGCAGAATTTCTTCGAATTTGTACTGTTTTTCGCCTATGACAAATTTGGTAGTGGCGATTGTTGGTTGGTTATTACAAACATACACACACATGTGCACACCACACATACGTACACACACACACACACGTACACATACATACGTACCAGCATATAGATACATTACATACACAAAATATTTGAACGAATTTGGGTACACATACATGAATTCTTACATACGTACGCACATATTTTGCATACATACAAACACACAAACATACATACATACATACAAACAGACATACAAACGTACATACATATAAACAAACATACATACAAACATGGATACACACGTACGTACATTCATATTGAATCGTGTGATAAAAATTTATTAAGCAGCAAATTTGATAAGATGAGATTTAGGGTGTAGAGTTGGAGGTTTTTGTTGTAAACAAATGTTATTATTGTTGCTACTATAACAGTAATAATAACAATAACTATTATTATAATTATTATTTACACAATAAATATCATTTATTTCACCATAAATATTATTAATTTTCTAATTTTTCATTATTTACTCACATGGTTTTTTGCACTGTTATTTACGAAAATTTTTAGTCTAATGTATGTGGCTATGTTTGTTTTTATGTTTTATTGTTTATTTGTATGTCTGTATGTATGTTTGTTTTTTTGTGTATATGTATGTATGTGTGAATGTTTGTTTGTATGTATGTAAAAACTCGAACATAGCGAGCAGTCAGCGAGAGTCTTCGGTGGAAGAGTTTCCGTCAAGGAGTGACTCACCCGTTTAACTTACTGACACCCTCGAGAAACAGAGCCACATCCAGAGATCAGTTGGATGTCTCTTGCTGAGCAAACGAGTTGCCTCGCTTTGAAATCACAATCTTTTAGACTGAAAAATTGTGCAGGCGTGCCAGACAGTTCAGATGTAAACGTATCACGATGTGAGTTATATCGACGAGCCAAGTACCACGCTAAGCCGAATCTGGGAGTGTTGAGCAATCGG
>NW_008703893.1:2863985-2884157 GCF_000326865.2 Helobdella robusta
CGCTCTAAACAAATAAAATTAAGAAGCTTAACAATTTTATCCAAGCCCAAAATCTTCTAGAAAGAACGCTGATGATGATGATGTTGTTGTTGATCACGTGATTTATGACGTCACGCTGATTGGAGGGAGGGAGGGATCGGGTACGTTGAAACGGGGCGAGAGTTTACTCCTTTAGAAGATATCCGAAATTAAAAATGAAAACTATTAAAATATTTAGAACACGTTTACCCGAACTTCAGGGTGTAGTTATTGTTAGTTTAAGAGGTGTCCAACCAACTCTACCGTATCAACAACACTCCACTCTTGCTGGTTCGTTGCTATTCAACATGGTTATAATCATTCTGAAGTTTATAAAACAATTTTCTTATGGTACTAGACTACGCTATGTATGTATGTTTGAATGTATATATATATATAAACATATGTGTTGGTATGTATGTATAAAAGTATGTGTATATATGTATGGATGTATATACGGATGGATGGATGTATATATGGATGGATGGATGTACGTGTGTATGTATGTATGTATATGTGTATGTATGTATAATGGTATATATATATATATGTGTGTGTGTGTGTGTTAATTCCTGAAACAACAAAATTCAACTTTTTTTCAAACTTCTTCTCAGTCAGCCAGACTGACTCTTGCCGTATTTATTTTAAATTTCTATCTACATGTAACATGGATAAGATAGACTGAATGAATGAATGAATGGATGAATGGATGAATAGATGAATAGATGGATGAATGAATGAATGAATGGTTGAAAAAAGAAAGAAAAAGAGATTAAAAAAATGATGGATTTGGAGAGAGAGGAAGAAAGAGTGAGAGAGAGAGAGAAAGAGAGAGAGAGAGAGAGAGAACGTAATGAGCATATGTATGGATGAGTTGATTGTTAGATGAATGAACTAATTAATTACTATATGAATGAACGAACGAATGAATGAATAAATGAATGATTGATTGAATGAATAGATAAATGAATGTATCAATGAATGAATCATTGAATAGAAAATTAGTTGGATGGATGAAAAAAAACTCTATCGAAACAAAAAGACAACGGTGGATTTCCCGAAATTGATTTACTTTTAATTTTGAAGAAAGGAAATGATATTCAAATTAATCAGGCAAAACTTTGTTATCGTCTACTTATTTCATTCATTATTTATTCACACTTTCTCTCTCTCTCTCTCTCTCACTCTTTTTAATTTTTGCTTTTCGAAGTGAGATATGCCAAACAGCAAGGCGAACTATTTTCATGGTTCTCCGTATGTATATACATACATGCACTACACAGCACACGTATATACACATTGTACAAAAATACACACATACATCCTTCACACCTTCCTCTTCTTCTTTGAACGTACCTACTTAACTTTTGTGTTGTTCCTTTCTTTACATATAATATTTCTCAATTAAATCTGTATTATAAATTTTTTTGATTGGAACCCTCTTTCAAATTGCTTGGATACTGATATGGCCTTTAGCAACCTTTGATCACCAAAGGTTTAATAATATCTTCAGCAACAAAGAATAAACTTTATAAAAAAATTTTGAGGCCAAAATCAGTCTCCGATCAACTGCCATATATAAAATATGAAAATTTATTTGTTAAACTTTGTAGAATTTCGAAGAAAATGTACTTCTATAACAAATTTAATAAATTTAAATTTAACCGTAAACGAACTTGGGATTTATTGAAATCATGTATGGGCCATAGATGTATGAATTTATGTTTTTTGTTAGTATGTATGTTCGTTTGTTTGTATGTATGTACGTACATGTATGCATGTATGTACGAACATGTATGTATGTATGTACGAACATGTATGTATGTATGTACGAACATGTATGTATGTATGTACGAACATGTATGTATGTATGTACGTACATGTATGTATGTATGTATGTATTTTCGAGAAAGTTGTCATAAATGAGAATACTCTAAAGAGAATCTGGAATGAGACAAAAAATAGGACAAAATTTCAGTTCCCATGGGAACCATGGAGTTTCCGCGATTCCCATTCCCATGCTCACCTTTAGTATATATGCAAATGTATGTTTGTATGTATGTTTGTATGTATGTTTGTATGTATGTTTGTATGTATGTTTGTATGTATGTACCAAGTATATATAGGTTAAAATTTCATCCTTTAATCTGTACTACATGCTACTCGCTTGAACCTTTTCATACTTGGGAAGCATTTGTTGATGCTTATGTACGTGTGTATGTATGTATGCGTGTGTGTGTGTATATGTATGTGCGTGCGTGTGTATGAACCCGTTTTGATGAACAAGCCATGGTTAGGCATGCAATCGTTTCCGAGTTAATGTATGTATGTGTTGTGTGTATGTATGTACGTGCGTGTGTATGTATGTATGTGTGTGTGTATAGGTGTGTGTGTTTATGTATATATGTATGTGTGTGCGTGCGTGTGTGTGTATTGGATATGTGAGATGCATTTGTTTATATGTACGCTGCTCAAGTTAATAAATAAATAAACAACAGCAATATGTGCGGTCCATTCCTCTATATGCTATCTTTATGCAACACGTGTCTGAATGAATGAATGAATGAATGAATGAATGAATGGATGAATGGATGAGTGAATGGATGAGTGAATAGATGAATGAATGAATAAAAGATTGGTTGATGTTTAAGCGAATAAATAAATGAATATGTGAATGAAATATACTTCAAATAGACAAGCACATTACTTACATATAATAAAATCGCTTCGGATAATATTAACATGCATCTCCGAAATATATATACACATACGTACATATATATACTTACTTACATACATACATACACATACACACACACATATACTACAATGCGAAGAAGCATGCATGCATGCATGCAATGCATATTTAAATTTTGCCGTTCTGTTTCACATTATTCTCTCCAACTCTTTTTTCACCTTCAACATCTCTCCTATATTTACTTGTTTCTCTCTCTCTCTCACTCTCTCTCTTCCTAACTGATAGATTTGGGACTCGATAAATTTTGGATTATGTTAGCATCAATTATTATAACGTTAGCGCTGCTAAAAACACGATGATGATGAAGAAGAAGAAGAAGATGATGATGAAAATGATGATGACGACGACGACGACGATGACGATAATGATTCCAACACAAAATACGTTTTCAGTCAGAATAAAAAGTACTTTTACCAAAAAAAAAAATTGAACTTATTGAAAGGCAAAACATACACCGCGTAACTTATTCAAACGCAACTAGAGTGCAACTTTAAAGAAATTTTAATTTTTTAAGTCCTTTCCTCGATCATTATCATCAACTCTAACACTATCGCCACCAGCACCATCATTACCATCACCACCAGAAGCACCACCACCATCATCGTCATCATCATCAATAGTTCTCTTTAGATCGCCAACAACGACATCAACATCTTCAAATGTAGTTTGCCTTCCAACGCTCAGCCTGATGGCTGAGCGTACAACGTCTTCAGGTACCCCGATAGAGAGAAGGATTGACGATGGCCTGGGGGGGGGGTAATAAAGGAATGAAATTATTATTATTATCATTATTATTATTATTAGTTGTCACCTGTCCACTAAATTGGAATGGCAAGCGGCCCCGACACTGGCTTCCAGGTGTTGGCACTTTGACAAAATCACGTGACCTTGGAGAATAATAATAATAATAATAATTAATAATAAATAATAACAATTATTATTATTATTATAACAATTACTAATATTCCTATTAATATTTATTTAATTATGAATTTTTTTTATGATTAACCTTTCAATCCGTTCTTCAATATTGACACGTTGCACGTGTTTGGCAATCTCTGGCTGAAGTCATTTCGGCCATTGAAGTGTATGCTATTTGGAAAGGTTTCCTTTGATTGGTTGGTCGATTCATTCATTCATGTGTTTGTTCATTTGTTCACTTATTCATTCGTTCATTCCTTCAGTCATGCATTGGTATTGTTTATTTTGTCACATCAATCATACGGTAAAAGGATGGATGAATGTGATTGAATACGCAAACAGATGAATGAACGAACGAAAGAACGAACGAATGAATGAATAAATGAATGAATGAACCAATCAATCAATCAACCAATCAATCAACCAACTAATCAAAAAATAAACCGACTAACCTCCAATCTATCTTCCAAATAATTCCTAACTTCTTTCATGTGATCACTGAACACAGTCAACTTCCTTGAAACTAATTCGCAAGCCTGATGATGATGATAATAATAATAAAAACAATAATAATAATTATTATTATTATTACTATAATTATAATAATAACAAAAAATAAATAAATATAACTAGTAATAACTAACCTTTCCTAAACCGGCAATCATACCCGTGTTTTCAGTCCTGTATAATTAATCACAATAATAATAAAAGTAATAATAACAACAACAACAACAATAATAATAATAACAACAACAATAATAATAATAAAATAATAATAATAAAATAATAATAATAAAAGTAACCCGGGTCTATGATTTTTTTCCTGACCACCGCCAAAAAGCATGGGATGGACGAAGCAGGACCTCGAGTACAATGCACCAACACGCGGGCCGTAAAACTTAGAAAAAAATAATTTCTTCAAATGGTTATAATTAACTAACTAATCAATCAATCAATCGGTCAGTCAATCAATCAGTCAATCAATCAGTCAATCAACCAATCAGCAAAAACAAACCCACAAACCTTATGGCCGACGATGGTCAAAAAGTCGACCTTCAACTCCTCCACATCGACCTTCACCTTGCCAATGGCTTGGGCAGCATCTGTATGCAAGAAGATGATTGGTCGATTGAGTTTAGTCCTCGATTCGTTGATTGGTTGAAGACGGACTGAGATTTCTCCTATTGGCTGTTGTAAATTTATGTAAGATAGTTACAAATATTTGCAAGTTAATTTGCAAAAGCCTAAAACGTAAAAACTACACACATTATAACAAGACCGTTATCATCATCGTCATCATCATCATCATCGTTGTCATCATCACAATCATCATCGCAACCACATCATCACCATCATCATCACAATCATCATCGTTAGCAGAAACCTGAATGATACCGGTCTCGTTATTAGCCATCATGATGGATATCAGACATGTATCATCCGTGATACTTGAGAACAACTCATCAACATCAACACAACCGTCTTTCGTCGACGTCTTTATGAAACTTATTTCTACAAAAATATATCATTATTAATTATATATTTATTATTTATACCAGGTAATGATATGTGGTAAAGTGTCCATCTACGTGAGTCGCAATGACCGGGTTTGAAAGCAAGGAGATCTCCGCCGAACATAAGCTTGTTTGACGCGTTTTTTGAAAAAAACGCGTATTTGTTGATGTATGTGTGTATGTACGTACGCATGTACGTATGTATGTATAGACGTATGTACGTATGTACAATAAAAATTGTACATAAGTATGTTTTTAAAGTTTGTATGTTTTTGTGTTTGCATACATGTATGTGTTGCATACATGTATGTTGCATGTATTCATACATACTACTTGTATATAATCTTACTTACTGGCCTGGCCAATTTCACAATAATGCCTCATGACGAGTTTGATAGAGTCATGTTCTAATTCAGATGCAATTAGGTGGGGTGTGGGGCAGCGAACTGCACTTTCACCAATAAAATTCTTTGAATACATTAAGGATTTTTCATCAACGCTATGATGGATGGGTGGAGGAAACGCTGGTAAATGGTGTTTGGCTATTGGCGGTTCTAACGGCATTGGTAATGATTTGAAGACTGCTGGCTCTTGTGTTGCAGCTGCTGCAGCTGCCGCAGTGGCCGCAGACATTGATGATGATATTAATGGACTGCTAGGATGATGGTGATGTTGATGATGAGAAGGAGGTTGCTGATGGTGGGGATTGGACGCTGGACTGTCTGAGATTGATTTTGATAATTTTGGAATTTTGGTTTTCGCTGGGTTATTATTATTATTATTATTGTTATTTTCATTACTATCCTTAATATCACTATCATCATCGTTATCAACAATTTCATCTTTCGTTTCATCAACTTTTTGAAGATGTTCTTGTTCACAATGATGTGATTGTTGTTGTTGTTGTTGTTGATGATGATGGTAATGATGTTGATGATGTTGATGGTGTTGATGATGATTGTTGAACTGAGTGATGGCAGTATGTACTACCAGATTGTTACTTTCCGTGCCTCCAGATGTGAAAATAATCTCTTGGGAAAAAAGTGTATGCAAATTACAAAAGCCATGGGTCTACATTATAGTAATGATAGAATATAAATAATTAACATAATTTATGCAAAAATGAATGGATAGTCAACATAAATTATGCAAAAACCTTCAGGCTTGCAATTTATCATCTCAGCTACCCTGTGTCTTGATCTGGATATTATATCCTTAGCTAGAACTCCTTGAGAGAAAAGTGGAAACCATTGAGTAATATTAATAAATTGATTAATTAAATAATACTTTTTAAAAAATATATAAATGAATCTCTCTCTCTCTATCCCCTCTCTGTTTCTTTTCTCTCTCTCTCTCTCTTTCTCTCTCTCTCTCTTTCTGTCATCATTCATCATAGTATAGTAGATCTATATATGCATGAAGTAATAACAAAGAACCATTTTGATAGCTGCTACTTGGGTTGCCCCAGCCATACTTCAGCGCGTACGTAATCTCATCCAAGACCTCATCATCTAGTGGCGTCGTTGCATTGTTGTCTAGGTAGACTTTTTTTGCAGTTGCACTAATAGTCGGTTAGTTATTTACTTGTTAGTGGTTAGGTGGTGATATCAGATATATATATAATAATTTAATATAAGTTATTTATGCATTACCATTTTCACGCATGAATTACCTCATTTAGCAAAAACTTTTTTAAATATAAATAACAAAATAATAATTTCCTAATTTGTTTTATTTTAAAAAATTATTTAGGAAAAAACCCTTTAAAATACGTGTGGCATCGCGTTACGATCTGGGACATTTAAATCTGTTTTTAAATTAAAAGTAAACTTAAGCAATAATAGGGATGGCAATAGAAATAATAGATAAATATTCATAGTGCATAAACCATACACATAGAATTGTATGATACATATTAAAGCTTCTGTATGTACACGTGTAATTACTCTTTATTATCTATTTATATAGTATACATATAAATGATATATGAGATATATGATAGTGTGTGTGTAGTGTATGTATGTGTGTGTGTGTGTGTGTGTGTGTGTGTGTGTGTGTGTGTGTGTGTGTGTGTGTGTATGTGTATGTATGTGTAACTTATCATCAGAGAGAATACTATATAAAGGCGGTCTGATGCTTAGTAATGATAGAGATTAGTGGTTCTTAAATACATTTCATTTTACAAGAAAATAATTAGTTAAATTCGGCTTTCATTGGTCATATATTGGTTATTCAATCATTCATTCACACATTCATTCGTCATTCATTCATTCCATTCATTCATTATTTGGCTCATTCATTCCTGCATTCATCCATTCATTTTCCCATTCATTCGTTTCTGTACAAGCAGTTGATACTTTGTTGGAAAAATGGATGAACAGACAAGCGCATCTCTTTTAAAATGGGTATGAAACCGCAAAGTTTTATTACAATAATATTTTTAATAATTATAATAATTATTATTATTATCATAATTATTATTATTTATAAATTAATTTTCCATCGGTCGAACAAAGGCCCAACTCTTCGGTGATGCTACTGGACGGGAAATGACATGGACAGACTTAGTAGATGGAATTTTCTTGAATGACATCATGAAAAAAATGTAAGTAAGACGGGGAATATAATTAATTCAATTATTATAAAAAATATTTTATTAACGTTATTCCGGATTTAGAAACTCGAAATATGAATATTTGGATAAATTCGAGAGGAAATCCTCAGAGCAGAACATACAGGTGGAGCTGTGGAAGTCACTGATCAATGCAATTTTCTCATATTATCAGGTCATCATAACCAGCATCACATCACCACCACCACCGTTATCATCATCATCATCATTTCTATTTTCATCATCATCATCGTCGTCGTCGTCGTTATTATCACCATCTTCCAGTAGCCTATCCAGAAAATTCCCAATTATTTTCGCATCCCTTTTGGATCCGCTACTGTCATCATTATCATCATCATAAATATCATCATCATCATCATTATAAATATCATCATCATCATAAATATCATCATCATCATCATAAATATCATCATCATCATCATCATAAATAATACTTTAAAACAATAAAATGTATTTATAAATAAATAATGATGAATTGAACACAACTTCAAAATGGAGCCACGTTATTATCATTAAGGATACCCTGGAAATCGTCATCTTCATGGAGCCGCCAGACATCTTCTTAATATGCAATCAACCCTTTACAGGTTTTTTTTTGTAATGTACTACTACTACTACCTCTACTACTACTACTACTACTACTACTACTACTACTACTACTACTACTACTACTACTATTACTACTACTATTATTACTACTGCTGCTGTTACTACTACCACTACTACTACTACTACTACTACTACTAATAATAATAATAATAATAATACTGCTACTACTACTACTGCTGCTGCTATTTTTACTACAGAAAATAATTTTACTGCTACTACACCTGCAACTAACCATTAAAATTATTCCATTATTACTACTACGACTTTTATTACTGCAAAGAATAATAATGAGAGTAATCGTAATTACAATTTGCGACAAAACGTTGTAAGAGTTGAGATTTGCCCTTGATGTGGCCGCGTTCTCTTACCACACACGCTAAGAAGCAGGCGACGAATTTTGACACTTTGTGTATGTGCAGTTAAGACCTCAGTTAAAACTTCTGAGTGTTTACTCTTAAAAAATGAATTAATCAAATCAAAGCAAATCAAATTCCTTTATTCAATAATCTAAAATAGTTTATGCAACAAATAATGACATAAATAGAAGAAAATTATAAGGTTGATCGAGAAAAAAACCAAAAAAGTTTATCTAGTACGACCACCTCTTATCACTTTTATAATTGTTAGAAGAAATAGGTTATTAGTGAAAATACTAACTACAATGCTAATACTACCAAAATTACCACAGCAGAAAATACTACGGTAAAGCAGTTAAGTAAAACGCTACTACTGCTACTGGGCTGTGCCGTTCAGTGCAATAACCGCAGGAAGGTACTTGAACAGATAAAATCAATGGACCTTGGAACTCAACAGCACCTACTAGGCTGTATCGCTGAGGTTAGTCTGGTTAGTTTTGGGGGTGATGTGGGTGGTTATGATGGTTACGATGGTGGTGGTGGGTGATGGTGGGTGATGGTGGTGATGGTTATGACGATGGTGGTGGTGGTGATGATGATAGTGAAAAACGACCTTGACCTACGCCTACCTACCCCGAACCCCGAAAGGTCACAGATTGTACCAAAAATTTCGTCTTCATCGATCGCCTATTTGCCAAAAAAGATGGCCGAAAACGTGATAATAATAATAATAATAATGTTGATGATGATGATGATTATGCCAATGTTTTACCGCAAAATTTGAAGAACTTGGCTATTGAGCGAAAAGATCTTATACTGGTCAGTTGGGAAAAAGAATGAATGAATAGATGATGAATGAATGAATGAATGAATGAATGAATGAATGAATGAATGAATGAATGAATGAATGAATGAATGAATGAATGAATGAATGAATGAATGAATGAATGAATGAATGAATGAATGAATGAATGAATGAATGAATGAATGAATGAATGAATGAATGAATGAATGAATGAATGAATGAATGAATGAATGAATGAATGAATGAATGAATGAATGAATGAATGAATGAATGAATGAATGAATGAATGAATGAATGAATGAATGAATGAATGGATGGATGACACACACACAAACATACATACACACACAAGCAAACACACACATGTACAAACGGACAAACATACAAACATACAAACGAACAAAGCATACACAAACATACAAACACATTTCAACCAGCAAGTGAACGAACTGAGGTGTTTATACCAGAATAGAAACAACAAAACATCAACAAAATACGTCGATGACGTCAACAACTCAACAACAACTACTACTACCGCTACTACAACGACTTTTACCACAGCTACTACGGCTGCTGTCGCTACTACAGACGCTACTACTAATACTACTGAGAGTATTGCTAATACCAACAACAATACTATTTATGAATCTAGGACTATGCCAAATACAATTAGTAGTAGTAGTAATAGTAGTAGTAGTAATAGTAGTAGTAGTAGTAGTAGTAGTAATAGTAGTAGTAATAATAATAATAATAGACACAACGACAGTAACGGTGAACTATTACAGCTACTTTTGTTAGTACAACAACTGGTTTAATGATTAGATTGATGATGGTGATGATTGTTGTTATTCTTCTACTTCTCCTTCTTCTTCTTTTTCTTCTTCTTCTTCTTCTTCTTCTTCTTATTATTATTATTATTATTATTATTATTATTGTCTCATAGTGGCTGTTATATTTCTATTGTAGTTGTTTACGTTTTAAAGTTTGCTGGGGCGTTTTAGATAGATGACTATGTACTGTTTATATGATCCATCGATTGATCGAACGAATGAACGAATGAATGAATGAACGAACGAACGAATGAACGAGCGAACGAACGAACGAACGAATGAATAAATGAATGAATGAATGATTGATTGATTGATTGATTGATTGATTGATTGATTGATTGATTGATTGATTGATTGATTGATTGATTGATTGATTGATTGATTGATTGATTGATTGATTGATTGATTGATTGATTGATTGATTGATTGATTGATTGATTGATTGATTGATTGATTGATTGATTGATTGATTGATTGATTGATTGATTGATTGATTGATTGATTGATTGATTGATTGATTGATTGATTGATTGATTGATTGATTGATTGATTGATTGATTGATTGATTGATTGATTGATTGATTGATTGATTGATTGATTGATTGATTGATTGATTGATTGATTGATTGAATAAACGAAAGAACAGAAGAAATGAAAAGAAATAAACAAAGAAATGGATGAAAGAAACGCGGAAATACTAACATATGACCAAACAAACTAACGAATGAATGAATGAAAGAACGAGCGGCAAACGAATAAATGAATGTAGTTTAATTAAACTACAGATAAATAAATCAATTTTTAAATGAATAAATTAAATAAATCAATTTAATTCAATTTAATTTAAAATTTCATTAAAGAGACGAAAAAAATAAACAGCTGTTTATAGTATCTGGATATGTGGAGGAGTACAAAGATAGAGTGAAGGATCTAGAACTTCAGGTTTATCACAATCATTACTATAGCTACCATCATCGTCGTCATCATCATTTTTATCATCATCATCATCATTTTTATCATCATTATCATCGTTACTCTCGTCTCTATTTCAGAATGCTACGTTAACAGAGGAATTAAATGAGGCCAAGTTACACAAAGAGGAAATGATTATGAAAGTAATTTGGTTGAATATGCTGATAGTTATTTGTATTTAGGATTAATAATTTTTTTAAATCATGAAAATTAATGCTGATTAATAATTCATTTGTTCGTTCATTCGTTCGTTCGTCGTTTGTTTGTTTGGTTGTTCGTTCGTTCGTTCGTTTGTTTGTTCGTTCTTTCTTTCACTGGTTCACTCATCACAAATCCATCGTCTGTCTCCGTTATAGCTGCGAATATTAGAAGACGAAAACGAAACTCTTAAAGTGAAACTAAAGGAAATCGATTACTGGAAAAACCAATCCACGTCAGCTGATCTAAAAATAGAAAATCAAGATCGGACTAATCAGGAGTTGAGAAATGAGGTCACAGAGATGGAAAGAAAGTGCGAGAAGTTGATGAAGGAGTACAAGACTGCCAATTATGATTTACAGAAAGACATTTTCAAACTATTAGAAGTAATGATGTTGATAATGATTTGATGATGATGATGATGATGATGATGGTGATAATGATGGTAATGATGATGATGATAATGTTAAAATAGGTCGACGCAATGAATAGAGAGCGACTGAAAGAATTAGAAAATGAAAGAATGAAACTTCAAGAAGTGAACAGAAGTTTGCACGCTAGGGCAAGAGAAAATAACGATTTATCATTGCATGGTTTGTTCCCGACTATGATGATGATGATGATGATGATGATGATGATGATGATGATGATGATGGTGATGATGGTGATGATGGTGGTGATGATGATGATGATGGTGATGGCACTAAGTATAAAAATTGAAAATCATAATTATCATTGATATTATCACCATCATTGTTGTCGTCATCCATCACCGCCATCTTCATCATCATCATCATCATTCTTTTTTCCATCGTCATCAACATCGTCATCACCATCATCATCATCATCGCCTGCTTTATCATCATCATCATTGCCTGCTTCATCATCATCGTCCTCATCATCATCTTCGAATCTTCTAGAAATCCCACTTCAGGCTAGAAAGCAGTCGATAACTGAGATGAAATTAATTTCAATATTCGGAAAGGATGATGAAGACGATGATGATGACGATGATGATGACGATGCCAACCATGCTAATAACGATAGTTTAGATGATAATACGTCAAGTGATAACAACGATGATAATGGAACTCTTAAAACTAATAATGATGACGATGATGATGACGATGATGATGACGATGATGATGACGATGTTATTCATGATAAAAGCATCGAAAAAAATTTCTTAATAATCGGAGCTGAAGATGATGATGACGACGATGATGAAGATGATGAAGAAGAAGAAGATGATGATGATAGTAGTCGCATTGACGTATCGGACACTAGCTTTAATCGCGAATGCGAGCTCATTAACATAAATGAATATGTAAATGATACGGCGACAGCCAATAGGAAGCTTTCGATTTGCGGCGTCATCATCGGTCTTGATAATGATGCTACTTCTACTACTACTACTACCACGACTACCACTACTACTGTTGCTACTGCTATTACTACAACTGCTACTACAACTGCTGCTACAACTGCTGCCGATAACGATACCGATAACAATAACAAAAATAAAAACGACATCATTTCTAGCGAAGATCGAACTAAATTAAAAACAACACCGGAAAAGGATGAATCGATGACGTCATCGTCGACGACGACGACGGCGGAAATGACGATGATGAAGAGAAAAAATAGAGAGATAGTGAGAAAGTTGAAAAGTGAGGTTAACAAGTTAAATGGAATTTTGAATTTAAAGAACGAACTGATAGTAACTTTGGAGAGGGTGAGTTGTGATAACGATGACGATGGTAATAATAATAATTATTATTATTGTTTATTATTATTATTATTATTATTAATGTTTATTATTATTTTTATTATTTCAGGAAATAGTAGAAAAAACAAAGATAATATTTAACATGACCAAAGATGCTGATGCAACGAAAACTGACCAACAAAATAAGATGTATGCTGATGAATTGTGATAAATTCAATGACGAATGAATGAATGAATAAATAAATGAATGATAATTGGATAAATGAATTACTAAATGATTGAGTGAATGAATGAATGAATGAGTGAATGAATTATTTTTTTTTAAATCTGCCAAAATTTTTCACAGATCACAATACGAAAGAGATCTAACCTCACTTCGCAACAGCCTACACGAGGTCAAACAACAAAACCAAGCCTTGACCTTTGAACTGGCCCAAATATCCGAGACGTTAAAACTTCTAAAAACGACGGAAAACGAATTAAATGATAGACTGAAGGTATCTCAAGAAAAAATCAACGGTTTGTACGTCGAGAACAACAGGGTTCTGTCTCAACATGAGGTTGTTTGGTTACTTTGTTAAATTATTACACACACACACAAACACACACGCACACACACACATATACACATACACACACATACACACGCACACACAAACACACACACACACGTACAGGCAATAACAAAAGTTTGTGAGAAAGTTGAGGATGAGAATGTCAAATTGTTGAGTCAGCTATCGAATGCAATGCAGCAGAACCACGAGTTACTCATCAACCTGCTAACAAATAAGGAACACCAGGCTGAAACACAGAGACATTTTATGTTTGTTATTATTTTCATTTTTATTATTATTATTTATCATTTATTAATATTGTTATTACCATCATCATCATTTTTTAATATTTTTATTATCATCGTCATCATCTTCGGATCTTTCAGTAGCTTCTTCATCCTAGTTTTCAATATAATATTATTAATTATTATTATTATTTATTATTATTGTTATTGATTATTATTATTATTATTAATTATTAAATATTATTATTGCTTCAGGGAGGAGCTATCGAACATGAGTCAGTCTAGAGATAAGATGGAGGCCTACATATTGGAGCAATCACTGAGTCAGCAACTAGCGAAAAAAAAGTATTTAACATTATAATAATAATTATGACGTCACTGTCATTATTATTACTATTATTATCATCAATTATATTTTTGTTATTTCTTTTATTGTTATTATTAATAAATAATAAATAATAATAATGTATACATGTACTTTGATGAAAACCACAGAGAAAAAGGCTTTAGAAAACTGTTTAACAAGTTCGGCAAGAAAAAGGTTAATATTATTATTACCATTATTATTATTATTATCATATGCCATATATTGTGATCGGAACAATGCGTGAATCAATTTTCATAACTATCTTATCATCACTGTACTTATTTCATTTTAAATAAAGAGCAATGATGACTATTTATGATGATTATGATTTTATTTAAATTTTATTTTAATTTAATTTTATTTTAATCATCACTATTTTTCTATTAATTAACTAATTATTGACTTTACGCATTTGATGAAAAATAAAAGATCTGTTCCCATTATTATTATTAATGAAATAATATAAAAATTATTTCAAAAAATTATGCCAGCAGAAGACGCCAATGGACGGTGGTGACTTTGTGACGAAGCGCTTTTCCATCCCAACCCCATCATCACACGTTTCAACGTTATCAGACCTTAACGCTAACGCTACTAGCCTAAGTAATACTGCTTTGTCTACTGCCAATATTGCTTCAATGGCCACAAGTACTGCTACTACAGCAGCAGCTGTGGTGAGTACTACTGCTACTTCTACAGCTACTACTACAGCAGTTGCTCTAGTTACTACTACTCTTACTGCTTCTAATGATAATAGTGTCATAACTTCGGATGGTAATATTTCAACTTTGTATCATGGTTCTAGAGGGATTGTGACTGCAACTTGTGCAACTAATAATACTAACACTAATTGTAGTACCAGTAACAATGAAAACAATACTACTACTGCAGCTACAGATGTAGTAAACGCTTCTAGTCTGGATGGTGTAGCTACTGGGACAGGGTTTGCTGACGATCTTGGTGTTATTAAAGATGAAACTAATATAGTCGAAAAGACGGGTGATGACATTGATGCTACTACTGCTGTTGCTGCTACAGCGGCTTCTGTTACTACTGTGGCTACTACTACTACTACTACTACTATTTCTGATAATAATAATAATGATGATGATGATGAGGATAATAACTCTGTCGACGCTAATATTTTTAATACTATCCCATCTACCATGACAACAACAGCCACTACCACTGCTACTGCTATTCCTTCTACTGCTGAAAATAAATCTTGTAGTAGTAGTAATAGTCCTATTACAAATAATGATAATAATAATAATAACAATAATAATAAAAATAATGATGATGATGTTTCGAATGCGATAAAGGCCAATGAAAATTCTTCTAGGCTCAGAGTGCAGTTTGTTGAAGTAGCTGGAGAAAACAGTGGCAATAACAATAACGACATTAATAATAACAATAATAATAATAACAATAACAATAATAATAATAATAATAATAATAATAACAATAATAACAGCAATATTAATAATAACAGCAATAATAATAATAATTGCGGTAGTGATGTTGATAAGACTGATGTTATAGATACGGATATAAAAGTCATCGACAACAACAACAACAACAACAACGACAACAGCAACAACAACTATAAAAACGTTAGCGATGACGTCATAGTTGATGATGACAACAAAAACGGTGATGGAAACAATAACCAAAACAATAGCAACAATGATAATGGAGACAATAACAATAATAAAAATAATAATAACAACAACAATAATAATAATTCACGCATGGACGAATTTTCTGAAGACGACAGATTAGAAGCGATAATTCAAAAATATACTCAACAGCAACCACAACAGCCACAGCAGCAGCAGCAGCAACAACAACTACAACCACTAAAGTCAATCCTCCGGCAAAAACCGTCCACGCCAAAACCGGAAAAGCGTTCACACATGATGAAAAGTGAACTTCTGAAACCGTTTCAATCTGAGTGGAATATATCGACGAAGCATCCTGACAGCAGCGGCAGCAGCAGTTTCTCAAAAAAACATTCAACGTCCACTAATAAAATTGCGCCTCATAAATTTAAATTCCCAAATTTTAAAAAATCCTCACTGCACATCGCTATTTCTTCTGCCGGAAGGAGGATAGCAGACGAAATGTCCAACCTGAAAGACAAAATGTCCGACAGATTTCATCATCACAATCGCTACAGAGATCGTTATCATGAATATCGACGTAGTTATGTAGGAAAAAGTATCGATGATGATGATGATGATTTTGGATTTCACAGCGATACTGAGAACACAATGTTTAAAAGGCGTAGCAATATTTATGAGGGATCTAGGAAGCGAAAGAGTTTTGACAGTGGTCGCAAAAGTGGCGACGGCGACAATGACGACAAATTTAATAATCACAAAGTCAGTGAAAAACCTTTGTCAAAAACTTCTTCAAAAAGTGAAAAATCAGAGAAAGTGAAATTGAAGAAGGCATCTTCTTTGAAAAAAGTAGCCGCTGACTTTGAGGATGGTAGGCGCAGCTCTGGCGGAAGGTTTCACGACACCTCAAAGAACATCCACCGGAGCAACAGTAAGTTAGTGAAGGATGAAAGATATGGTGATGGAGGAAAAACAAAATCTGAAGAAGCTGAAAAAAATGTGACAAATAAAAATGAAAAGAATGTGGATGTTGTAAGCGCAGATTGTCATGAAAACTTTAAAAAAATTGACGGCGACATCAAGACGAGCAGCAACAGCAGCAGCAACAACAACAGAAACACAGCAGCACTCATTCCTCCGATGAAACCAGCTAGAATGAAACATAGAGCTCCATCACCTCCACCACCATCACAACAACAACAACGATATCCATCATCATCATCATCATCTTTTCCGACATCATCATTCCCAACAACATCGTCATCATCTGCCCATTCAACATCACCATTCCCGTCAACGTCTTCGTCTGCATTTGAACCACAGCCCCACCACTCATCTTCAATGACGACGAAGAAGAAGAAAGGAGGTGCCAAAGCAAGCTTTCTCCGTAAAAGCCAGAGCATGAGAAACGTCTTCAGCATCACGAAGTGGAAAAATAAATTGCACCTGACTAGTAAAAGAAAATTTAAACTTAAAGAATTTCCGAAAGATAGCGTCACTGGGGTTAGGGGTACTACTAACTCAGCTGGAATCAGTGAAAAAAATAATTTAGGATTTGTTGATGTTGACGACGATGACGATGAGGATGAAGAAGTTGGCCTCAAAAGAAGAGAATTTTCAAAACTTACTTTTGCTACTTTGTCCGAGAGAAGACCAGCCAGAAGAGGGCAGAAGAAAATCGCCATTGACAACAATTTTGACAAAACTGCCGGCAAAAATGTCGAAAATGAAAACTATGTGAGAGATGACGACGACAACACGGTAACTGCTGACAAATCTGATGCTGGTAAAAACGCAGTGGAGGAAAAAAGTTGCGACACTACGAAAGATGGAATGGGAAAAACTGAAAATAAATTTTCGGAGACGAATAATAGTAGCAATAATAACAACAACAATAATAATAGTAATAATAACAATAATAGCAGTAGCCACAAAAAGAAAAACATTAAAAGAAATGATGATTCTAACGGCATTGGTGGAAGAAGATCATTTTTCACTCTAAGTTCGGAAGAATACGATATGGACCACGACGACAACCAAACAATTGATACTGCTACTACTGCCGCTACTACTGCTACTTCCACTACTACTAACACTACTACTGCTGCAGCTGCTACTATTACTGCTGCTGCTACTACTACCTCCATTACTACAGCAACTACCACAGCAACGACTACTGCACCAGTAAAACCAGTCAGAGCTTTTTTCAAATCTCTCACTCTCAAGTCTAACAACTCACAATCAAACTTACAACAACCACAACAGCAGCAGCAGCAGCTTCTACAACAGCAGCAGCAACAACAACAACACGGTGAACAGTATAGAGAATCAAAAGTTTGCATATGAAATAAAACTCTTCATAATACGGACAATGACAAAAGGATTTTATAAATTATTCAAATAATTATATATGTATTTTGATATATATTTTGTTACAAATAACTTGAATATAATAAATTATTTTAACAAATATTCGGTCGTCTTTATTCTTATCGTTCTATTTTATCATAACAATTTCTGATTAATATAAATAAAATTGTGAAAGAAATCATTACTGACATTAATGTTATTGTTATTATTGTTGTTATTATTGTTATTATTGTTGTTGTTATTATTTTTATTTCAAGTTCTTTGGTTACATTTAATTACCAGTTACATGTCTCTTCCGTTGCGTAATTTGTTGTCACGACGACCACGACGATGACGTGGCTGATGGTGATGATAATGATGCCGATAACGATGATGATGATGATGGTGATGATTGGTGTGGGTGATGATAATGATGATGCTGTCGATGGTGATGATGATGATAGTGAAACTTTTAAAAAAAGGGGAAAGTTGATGTCTGACTCTTATAAGTGTCCATATTTTTTTTTGTCAACTCTATTAATTCGCTCGTTTATTTATTCATTCAATCACTCTCACTTATTCATTGATCTATCGGTCCATCCATTCATCTGTCCACCATCCATTCATAATATCATCAATTCATCCATTCATTCATCCATTCATTCATCCATTCATTCATCCATTCATTCATCCATTCATTCATCCATTCATTCATCATTTCCATTAAATTTAGAATTTATTTGCCTTGGAGGCAAACTAATACATGCATACATACATACATCCATACATACATATATACATCCATACATACATACATACATACATACATATATACATCCATACATACATACATACATACATACATACATACATACATGCATAAATACATACATACATATATAACTACACATATATAAATACACATACGTACATACATGGGCACGTTTAAGCATGAAGAATTAGTTGAGTAACTGTTAAGCCGCTTGTCAAAATGATGTGTGTATATTTGTATGTATGTATGTGTATGTAAGTATGTATGTATGTATGTATGTATGTATGTATGTATGTATGTATGTACGTATGTATGTATGTATGTATGTATGTATGTATGTATGTATGTATGTATGTATGTATGTATGTATGTATGTATGTATGTATGTATGTACGTATGTATGTATGTATGTATGTGTGTGTGTGTGTGTGTGTGTGTGTGTGTGTGTGTGTGTGTGTGTGTTCTTGTGCACAAATGTGCGCGCAATTTTCTCGCATCACCTGTACAAAGCAATGAATTGACATTCTCAATATTGATACTGCTTCAAGGCTAACTTAGCACATATACATACATACATACATACATACATACATACATACATACATATATACATACATACATACATACGCACACATACACACACCTACATACATAAGTACATACACACACACATATTTATATATGTATATATATATGTATATATGTATATATAAACAATATTCTATAAATTCTACCGAATGTTTGGCGTTAATATGTTTGTAGTTCGTTTTTTCGATTTTTCTCACTAAAGTTTTTTGGTGAACGTTTAGTTTATTAAAATTCAAAATAAACTTAATTTTCGAATTCATGCTGCTAATAAGGCCATATTTCGATTCCGAATGAGTCATCATCAGTGCTCCTTGCTGTATATATAGGGAAATA
>NW_008703893.1:2884275-2904275 GCF_000326865.2 Helobdella robusta
GTGTAGGTGTTTATAAACTAAACGTTCACCAAAAAACTTTAGTAAGAAAAATCGAAAAAACGAACTACAAACATATTAACGCCAAACATTCGGTAGAATTTATAGAATATTGTAAATATTGTGGTCTATTACCAACATATATACATATATATATATACATACATATATATATATATATATATATATATATATATATATATATATACACAGACGTACTTAAATACGTTTTTGTGTGTAAGTGTGTTATATGTGTGTGTGTTTGTTTGTGTGTGTATTTGTGTTTTTGTGTGTGTGTGTGTGCAGCCAGCGAAAATGACAAATGTTCAAATTTCAAGGGTTTCCCCGTCTGAAAGATTAGCCCTTTATCTCATTTCTACCATTTCTTTTTCCTTCTTTTCATCATGCTTGCATGCGTGCACACGTCTGAATGTCTGTGTATCTGTCTGTTTGTCTGTCTTTTTCTGTCTGTCTGTTTGTCTTTGTCTGTCTTTCATCAGTTTTATAATAAAATCCTTGGCATACAAATACTATCATAATGTAACTAACACATACACTTACAAACAAACATACAGACATACTAACAAACAAACAAACAAACAAACAAACAAGTATACAAAGAAACATACAAACAAACACACGAACGGACACACAGCGTCACGTGATTTTAGAAGACGGAAGTGCGAAAAGTTAATTCAACTCACACGCTTCATAAACGCGTGCACGGAAAGGATAATAATGAATGATTTGATTCCATGGTTCCGCCGCTCATAAAAT
This sequence comes from Helobdella robusta, assembly GCF_000326865.2. Taxonomy (NCBI): domain Eukaryota; kingdom Metazoa; phylum Annelida; class Clitellata; order Rhynchobdellida; family Glossiphoniidae; genus Helobdella; species Helobdella robusta. The sequence continues at coordinate 2,885,050 of NW_008703893.1, forward strand.
TGAGAGAGAGAGAGAGAGAGAGAGAGAGGGATAAAGGTGGAGAAAGAAAAAAAGAGAAAGAAATATATATATACATAGAGAGAGAGAGAGAGAGAGAGAGAGAGAGAGAGAAAGAGAGGGATAAAAATGGAGAGAGAAAGAAAGAGAGAGAAATATATATATATATATATACATAGAGAGAGAGAGAGTTAGTGAAACATTTATTATGCATTAAAAAAATTAATAAATAAATTTAAAAAAATCACAATCATAGCAATAAAATAAAGATGATCTTAGGCGGTGATGATGACTGTTACAATGTTGGCAATGATATTCTTAATTAGTGATGACGACGATGACGATGATGATGAAGAGAAGAAGAAGAAGAAAATGATGATGATGAAAAGAAGATGATGATGACGATGGTGATGATAGTGTAGAACTATAAGATGAAAGAATTAATGTAAATTATTATAAATATATGAAGACCTTTTACAATTCATTTCTACCTTTTAAAAGCACAAAGACATTTAGATGATGCTAAAACACGGTATGTAAACAATCATATACAACACACACACAAACACACAAATTCTTCGCACATACATGTACACATACATGTACACATACATGTACACATACATACATACATACATACATACATACATACATACATACATACATACATACATACATACATACATACATACATACATACATACATACATACATACATACATACATACACACACACACACCAACATACGCACTCTGGCGGATTGTTGATGCAGCTTTCTGGGGATTATCTTTCCATTTAACGACCACTCATTGACGTACATCGTACGTACATACAAAATATACATACAAAACATACATACAAAACATACATACAAAACACACAAACATACAAACAAAACATTCACACATACATACAAACACTTTCAATCTAACACACTTGCATACAAACACATACTACAAGCGTAGAAAGTTATTATTTTTTGTAGGGTTCTTTGTTATTTGAAATTTTGGTTTCTTTTAGAATTCTTTTTCATGTGTTTTCATGAAATAAACTTTTTTAAAAAAGAACATAAAAAACATCAGAAAAATACACTCTTAATTTGCACACATGTGTACAGACATACATAAACACAAGCAGACTTATGAACATGCATATACAGAAATACAAATGATAATGTAAGTTTGTATGTATGTAGTACACACACACATACACCACACACACACACGCACATATATATGTGTGTGTGTGCATCGCAAACAATCTTCCCACCGCTAAACTGAAGACATATAAGAGCGTTGGGCAATCAACAACACACACACACATCTGTGTACGTGTGTATGTATGCATGTATGTATGTGTGTTTTTATGTAGGTATACATGTATGTTGGTATGCATGTGTATATGTATGTTCTTTGTATGTCTGAATATGCATGTATGCATGCATGTTGGTATTTTTTTTTCTTCCAAAATTTTATTGACATCAAAGGCAATCAAGAAGTTATAATGAAAACTTGTGCTGGTATGCATGTATATATGTATGTTTGTTTGTATGTTTGAATATGTGTGTGTCTGTACACACAAACATACAGGCGTACACACATACAGGCGTACACACATCACTATTAGTCCATGCATCGCTTATGTTTGCGTTTCTATCTCGTATTCCATATAAACAGGTGTCTACGTTCACAGCCTCATCAACTTCAGCATCCTCATCTTCATCTTCTTCCTCTTCTTCTTCTTCTTCTTCTTCCTCTTCTTCTTACTCTTCTTCTTCATCATCACCACCGATGACGTCATCATCTTCGTCATCATCGACCGCCTAGTGACTGACCGCTAATTAGAATAATCCTTTTTTGGCGTTTTCTCAAAAACTATTACCGGTATCAACACACACACACACACACACATACACAAACAAACACACACACATACACAAACAAACACATCACACACAAACATACACACATATATATATACGTACACATAAATATATGTATATATACGCATATGTATATGCATGCACAGGTGTTTGTCGCCTGCTCAAACGCTGATAAGAAGATTATAGAAGATGGATGTGTGTGTGTTTGTGCGTGTGTGCGTGCGTGCGTGTGTGTGTATGTATGTGCGTGTGTGTTTGTTTATTGATGTGAATGTATGTATGTTGTATGTATGTATGTATGTATGTATGTATGTATGTATGTATGTATGTATGTATGTATGTATGTATGTATGTATGTATGTATGTATGTATGTATGTATGTATGTATGTATGTATGTATGTATGTATGTATGTATGTGTGTGTGTACGCGTGTAAGAGTGTAATGTATGTGTGTGAGGTTTTTCTTTTGTTTATGTAAATTGATGGAAGGCAATTCGCGATAAGTCAAATTTTTGGCAAATATAAATGGAAACCATTCAAACAGCAAGGATAATTGTAAACAAACAAACTAACGAACAAACATACAAAAGATACAAGCAAAAAAATGAAATAAAACAATCAACATACAAACAAACAATACAAACAAACAACCGTCCAATTAATTAACAACAACATCATCCGCTACCTCCTCTCCTTCCTCTCTTCCTCATTAACATGTGACCGGAAATAAAAAGCACATCACGTGTCAAACGCGGTCGTGACGTCATCATTGTATTTCTGGCCGTTTGTCTGCATGTATGTGCGTGTCAGTTTAAATGCGTGCGCGTGCGTATGTATGTCTGTGTCAATGTGTGTGTGTGTGTTATATGATTATGTTTGTGTGTGCGTGTGTGTGAGTGTATGTTGCATTGTTGTTGATTTGTTTCAATGAAAGATAATTTTGTTTGTGTTGTTGGAAAAGAGAGTGAATGAATGAATTCAACGAACGAATGAATGAACGAACGAAATAAAAACAGACAAACGAACTAAAGAACGAATGAGTGAATGAATGAATGCAAAAATGAACAAATGAAAATTTGAAAAAATTAAATTTTTGATGAGGAAAATGAAATATTATACAAACAAATGAGTGAACAAATGAACAAAGGATGAACGAAAGAGCGAACCAACGAACGAACGAGGAAAAAATAAGTGAATGAAAGAAGAATGAATGAATGAATGAGCGAGAAAAAGAAGTAACGAGTGAACAAAAAAGAAATGTAAGAACAAATAACAAAATACCTCAATGATATAATATCATAATGACGTTTCAACCAACAGTTTTCGCTTTGTGATGGTATGACAGTTATTGTATGTGAGAAAAATGAGATGACATTCATTCGACGATTCTTATGTCTGTGTATGTGTATGTATTTGTATGTTTGTTTGTATGTGTGTATGTATGCGTGTTTGTTTGTATGTTTGTGCTTGTATAATTGTATGTATGTCGGTCTGCATGTACATGTATGAAAAATATTTATGTTCAAGTATATTTAAACATACATACATACATACCAACATACATACATACATACATACATACAAATGATACAAACAGATACAAATAGTAGATACAGAAACGTCATGCAAACATACAAATAATGCTCGGCCGACAAACAATGATCAAACGATGTATTATGTAATGTATTAATTATTGCTTGCTACACACATTGCTTTCTCTTTCTTTCATTCTGTCATTCATTCATTCTTTCATTTTTTTAATTATTCAACCATTCATTTATCAATTCACTTTTTCATTCATTCTTTCATTCATTCATTCATTCATCTAATAAACATCTTTTCATATAGCAAAATTTTACATTTAGAAATTAACATTTCTTAATAATTGTTTCACACCTATCCTTAAGCCACTCATTCACTCAAGCACAACAAGACACACAAAAACACACATACAAATTTACACATACACACACATGCATACACACAAACAGACGCGCGCACACACACACACACACACGCAAAGACAATTTTTAAACCCAAAAATCCCAACATCGGAGAATTAATAACGCGTAGAAATCATTCAATATGAACCTCTTTCATCTATTGTTAACCCATTCCTTGCGAATTGGAATGTTCTTACATGCGTGTGTGCGTGTGTGCGTGTGTGCGTGCGTGTGTGAAACTGCCTGGTTAGACCGTAACTGCAATTAAAAGATAATGTCCTAGGTGCGCCTTCATAACAGCCTGCCTAGGTTGGTTGTGATAATTACTGCGGCTACTACTGCTACTACTACTATTACTACTACTACACACACACACGCAGACACACGCACGCACACACACGCACGCACAATCGTAGGACACGTATTGAGTTTCATTTGAAGACATGTGCCGAGTTCTCATTCTGGGTCGGCCATTTTTGTTGAAGTTGGTGTTGTTGATGTTGTTGTTGTTGTTGATTATGTTGCTGCTGTTGTAAAAGCATTAGATGTTGTTGTTGTTGATGTTATTGTTGTTAATGTTATTTTCGTTGTGGCTGTACTGCAATTTAGTTCATTAGCATTTTGTATTGCAGATTCTGGGGTTAATTTTGTTGGCTTAATATTATTAATGATGTCAGTATAAATGTTTCGTTGCTGATGTTGTCAAGGATGTGGCTGTCGACGATGATATAGCGCTAACTTCCAAATGATATACTTTACTTTCGCTAATTTTCAAATGATATAGCGCTAATTTTGATTTTGTCAACAGCAACAACACCGAAATTTTAAACAGAGGAACAATTTTCATTGGCAAGCCCTATCAATTTAACACCTTCACGCCTATTAAAATTATATATATATATATATATATAAGTTTAGGTGTACATATATATATATATATATATATATATATATATATATATATATATATATATGTACACCTTGTTGAAATCAATCACACGCCTTCCTGGGTGGTCTTTGATGTTTTGAGCAATTATATTATCATTGGTATTATTATCATTTTTATGTTATTATTTAACAGCATCGTTATTGTTGTTATTGTTATGATGATATAGTAGTAGTAGTAGTAATAGTAGTAGTGGTAGTAATAGTAGTAGGGGTAGTAGTTGTAGTAGTGGTAGTAGTAGTAGTATTGGTAGTAGTAGTAGTAGTAGTAGTAGCAGTAGTTGTAGTTTTTATAAGAGTAATTAATACTGGAAACGAATCGATGATGTTTGGCTCGTGAAAATGTAACAACACAGACGTTACAAACCTCAAAATAATAATATAGCGCGAATTTCTAAATTATATAGCGCTAAATTTTAAACGATGATATAGCGCTAACTTCTAAAGATAATGGCGGCTGTTTCATTATGGGAGTCGTGTTACTAATACCACCCAAAATATACACCACCATCATCATCACCGCCACAATCGTCATCATCATCATCATCATCATCATCATCATCATCACCGTCCTGATCATCATCGCCATCATCATCACCACCACGTACATCATCATCATCATTGTCGTCGTCGTTATCATCACCACCATCATCATCGTCGTCGTAATCATCACAAACATCATCATCATCATTATCATCGTCGTCTCAAAAACCCAGCCCGTCCTAGATGATGATAATTTCAAACAACAAGAGCCACACACTCAATGATAATCGGCCTGATGTTGGTTCCAGTACATACCAGCGATCGTCTTGCGTCGGTATTTTTGAACTACAAAAAAAAATACCGATACTCTTGTAATTAATGTTAGGTACTATCCTTTGTGGTGCGGTACGTGTGTATCTATCTAATTGTCTATCTATCTACCTAGCTATCTATCTACCTATCTATCTATTTTATTTGTATTTAATTGTTGTGTTTTTGATAATTCTTATACCAATTTATCAAATTTGATCTTTTGATGTTCGAATTTGAGAATTAAAGTTGATTTCCAGTGAATTTTAATTTTATAAAAAAAATTGTTCATGAAAAAGAATGCCGGAAATGAATTTTTCAATTCATCATGTAGTCTGTAAAATTTTATTGAATTTATCAGATGAATGGATGGAGAGCTTGAAAAATTAATTAAAATGGCCGAAATGTAAAATGTAGACCGTACTGAATATAAATTTTTCTGAAAGAATATAAAAACCAGACAATACACACACGCACACACACACACTTATATACACAAACACACAAACACACACAATGTCTTTATTGACGGCCAAGCCGACCAATGAGAAGGCTATATTTTAATTATTGAAGATCCAACCGGCCAATGGAATGAGGTTTTAAATATAGCTGTGATCCAATTGGTTCGTTGTATTTAAATCGACCAATGGTAGCCTTTCTTGCGCGTTGAATTCTTGAACTTTTTTGACTTTTCACATTTTAGCTGAAGACGACGACGACGACGATGATGATGATGGCGATGATAATAACAGATGATAGTCATAATAATGATGATTGATGATAATTGCTTTACAAAAACTACTACTGCTACCACTACTGCTACTACTACTACAACTACTGCTGCTACTACTTCTTTTACTGCTACTGCTACTACTACTACTACTACTACTACTACTAATAATAATAATAATAATATAACTACAACTGCTATTACTGCTACTTTAACTACCACTACTTCTTGTCAATGACACAAAATGTCAAAATTATGACTTATTGCAGTTATAATAATTATCGTTAATATTATTAGTATTATTTTAAGTATAGTTATCATTATTATTATTTTATTTATTATTTTATAATAATTATTATTATTATTATTATTTGAATATTATTATTTATGTTGTTCAGTAATCCCCGGATAATCTTCTAGAAAGCCCTTCGTGTCTTTTGCTTTTTATTATTACTATTTATTATTATTGTTTTTATTACCATCATTACTATTTATTATTATTATTACTATTATTATTACTAATTTCATTTTTTATTTCATTTTATTTTTATTTTTATTTCATTTCACCTATTGATTGATTGATAATAAAAAAGTTTTAATAATTATTATTATTATTATTACTATAATTATAACCACAATAATAATAATTATTATTGTTGTTGTTGTTGTTTTTGTTGTTGTTGTTGACTTGGTTGAAATTAATGAAAACATCCTGATGACAAACACCGTCCTCCATCCACTCCATCCGTCCATACTGACTAACTCTAATATGACCAAATAATTTATTATTATTTCATAATTTTATTATCACTATAATTAAAACAAATAATAATTAATGTTGTTATTATTGTTATAATTGTCATATCTTTGTATAATATATTTTATTGTTTTATTTGTTTTACTGTTCGTTCGACTGGTTTCAGATCTGGTAATATTCTTTTTGCTTTCACGGAACCCTAATTCCAAATTTGCCCTAAGGCGATGCCAGCGTTTGTTGTGCTGTTGTTGTTGTTGTTGTTGCTGTTGTTGTGATGTTGCGATGTTGTTGTTGCTGCTGTGGTTGTTGTTATTGCTGCTGTGGTTGTTGTTGTTGCTGCTGTTGTTGCTGTTGTTGATAGTGACGATGTGATGATGATGTTGTTAATGTTATTGTTGTTGGTGGCGTTAATGTTGTTGTTGGTAGTGGTAATGTTGTTGTTGTTGGTGGTGGTGGTAGTAATGTTGTTGCTGTTGTTGTTGTTGTTGTGATGTTGTTGTTGCGATGTTGCACCTTTGATTGTTTTATCATTTTTGACGATGATGTTGTTGTTCATGGTGACGATGACGATGTTGCTGTTGTCGTTGTTTCGGATGAGAGAGATGTTTTTGTGATGATGTTTTTGCTGGCTTGTTGTTATTATTATTATTATTGTTGTTGTCATTGTTGTTGTCAATGTTTTTTTTTCTAGAAGTTATTGTACTGTAAATAAATAAATTACGATACTAATAGTTACTAAAAGAGCTATATATTTTTACAATATAGAGACAGTAACACACACACACACACACGCACGCACACATACACACACACAAACACGTATAATAAAATAAATACATAAAAAAACAAACAAGCAAACATAAATACCTACAAACATGCAACCAAACAAACAAACAAACAAACAAACAAACATACAAACACACAAACAAACAAATATACAGATACAAAGATACAGAAAGACCTACATTTTACTGGCTACCTTTACTTTCAATCACAGGTTACATAAGTTGTCGAAGGATACTTACAACACATGTAGATATTTTATATTCATATTTTATATCATTATGTAAGCCAATATGTTATATATATATATATATATATATATATATATATATATATATATATATATATATTCAATATTCATGTTCACCTGTTATATATATATATATATATATATATATATATATATATATATTTGTACATATATACAAACATACACACACATACATACATACATACACACAAACTGACATGCATAACTTCATTCATACATACATATATACACATATACATTTATATATATATATATATTGTACACACTTATATACACATACATATAATATATATATATACATATAAACATACACTTATACATGCATACATACATATACAATGCTTATACCGTTGTATTTGTATTAATAAGAGGACTCATTTAAAAAGTCTCTTTTAGGCTTTATTTGGTATTACACTGTGCCAAAACTGGCTTCTAGAAGCAAAGCTCAGATGAGCAACATTAAGTAGTTTAAAGTTGGGATTATATTTATATAAACTGCTAAAACTACGACTAGTGTCGTATTTATGACGACGACTTCTACTACTGCTACTACTACTACTACTTCGGCGACTGCCACAACAATAAGAATTATAATAACTACAATAATATTGATTAATATTGTTGTTGTTGCAACTTCAACTGCTACAGTTACTACACCAACGACATCAACTACATCAGTGGCCGTTTTGATAACGTTAGCGATTGGCGACGACTTTGAGGATTGAAGTTAAGTTAGACTCTTCAGAAAGTCTCATGAATCTTGACGTAATCAACATAATTTTTTGACGTCATCATCATCATCAGTAGTAGCAGCAGCAGAGGTAGCAGCTACAGCAGCCACAATAACAGCAGCAGCATCGTAAACACCATCAACATCGACAACAACATACGTCATCATTCTGTCATTTTTTATAATATTAGTGTTAGAACCGTAATCAACTTCATCTTAAAGAGAGAGATGTCACCATAAACAAGAATAATATTAAAATAATAACTATAATTATAATTTTTATAATTATAATTAATTATAATTGTTATAATTATTATTATTTATTATTAGTAGTAGATGTTTTATTGGATATCACACCATATGTAGAGTAAAATTTTCAAAAGGTTTAATATGACTGAGTCGTTTTTATTTTAAAAATAATTTATTTATTTATTTCAATTAATAATACCAAATTAAGTAATTAATTAATTAACCAATTAATTAATTAAGTAATCAAAGGTAATTAACCAATTAATTAAATAATCGACTAAATAACGCTAATAATTATGTTATAACATGTTAAGATAGAAAAGATTTTTTTGGAAAAATTTAAAAAATTATAAAAAGTTTGTCAAAAAACTTTATGTCAACAGAATATTTGTCTAACTGTAGATCGCATACAAACACGTTCACCTATTTACACATACATACAAACACACACACACACACACACACACACAAAGATACACACAACTACGTACACACGCACACAACACATATGATCTGATGATGTTTTTGATGATGGCAGATGAGTAAACTAAACTATCTGTAGCGAAGCAGTATCACGTTTCAGCTTCTCATCGTCGTCATTATCATATATTTCATCATTGGCTGCACCGTCATTGTGACCATCGTCATCGTCGTCCTCATCATTTTATCATCATCGTCGTCGTCTCAGCAGCAGCAGCAGCAGCAGCAGCAGCAACAGCAGCATCATCATCAGCACCGTCACTATCATCATCATCATCACAATGTCATCATACGACAGTTACAACATGTACAACCGCATTCCCTACCCCCACCCCCTCCAACATCATCATCATCAGTCCTACTCGGGCCTCAGCCAATCAGGCTTCACCTCCCCACAGACTTCCGGTTCTTACCTCAAAAAACCCACATCGTCACAAATCCTACCTGGTAACAGCGGTTTGAACTCCACTGGCATAAGCAACACAGGTAATAACAACAACAATAACAGCAATCTCGGTCCTGGTGGCATTACAACTGGCGGCAGTAGTAGTAGCGGCGGTGGCCACCACCATCATCATCCTCATCATCATCACCTTCTTCACCCTACGTCATCGTCGTCGTCATCATCGGCGTCATTTTACAACGGACTGTGTCTGCCGACTCCGAGTGTGGATTTGATGCATGCTGCCATTGCATTCCCGGGCGAGTTGTTCATTGGGAATTCTAGGAAGCAGAGGCGGGAGCGGACAACCTTTTCCAGGAATCAGCTGGACATCCTTGAGTCGCTTTTCAAGAAGACGAGGTGCGTTTTTTGCTGTTTTGTTATCGCCTTTTATGATTTAGGGTAAGTTATTTGGTTATCTGGATTGGATTTCAAGTGGATTTAGACGATTTAGCATTGTTGAGTTGAGAAAATGCGATTTTTTGATAGTTCTTTAAATGTTGAATTAGTTTTAATTTGCAAACAAAAATTAGTATGGCAACTATGAAATTCGTTTAAAAAATTTCAAAACGAAATGTCGACCTGTAGATATCCTGACATTTTCATGAGGGAGGAGGTGGCGCTGAAGATCAACCTGCCAGAATCAAGGGTACAGGTAAGGGGTGGAGGAGTTCATTTCAATTTTTTGTTTGAATTTTGTTTTTAAGAGAAAAGTTAATTTCTTTTTTTTCATTATTAAAAAATATTTAATACCCGAACAAATTTTTAGGAATTTGTAAATTGTTTTTACACTTATGTCCTCCTCGAAGGTGTGGTTCAAAAACAGACGAGCCAAGTGCCGCCAGCTACAGAAAGCGGCAGATCAAACAAACGCAATACGAAACAGCAGTGGCAGCAGCAACAACAACAATTCTGGCAACAACAACAACTCTAGCAACACTGCAACAAATTCTAGCAGCAGTAGTAGTAGCGCAACACACAGCAGTTCAACGACAAAATCAACAACAGCATCGAGCAGTAGCAACAATGCAAATTCGAACAACAACAAATCAAAAAACAACCCATCAACTTCGAGCAACAACAACAACAACAGCGGCAACAACAACAACAACAGTTCTTTGAAAATCAAAAAATCCAAAACTCCATGTTCATCGAACGGCTCTCCAACTACGACAACAGTCACCCATCCAAACAGAACTCCGAGGAACTCTTCCAGATCATCAAGTCCCGAGCACGTCAAATCAGAGGCAACAGTCAGGTACAAACACGCTCAACAACAACATCAGCAACAACAGCATCAGCAGCAGCCACAACATCATCAGCAACAGCAGTATTCTAACAACTTCAACTCGTTCAATTTTTTCCCATTCTCTTCAGATCCGTCAACGACGAACAACAACAACCTCAACAACAACCTTAACAACAACAACGGAAATAGTTTCTCCGTACCGACACCTCGTTCGTTCGATCATTTTCTTCAAAACGGTTTCAACTACTCAAGCGGACCATCATCATTCAAATCTGTCGGATCGTCATGGCGACACGTACAAAGCAACTACAACGCTTACCAGCCCATTTCTGATCATTTTGCCACCGCTTTCCATTCGGCCACAAATCCATTCAGCGGATATCCGACCAGTTTATCACCTGCTGGGATCGGTACTTCCTGCAGCGTCAAGTCGCCACCACCACTGTCGTCCTCAACTTCTGCATTCTATCCGTCGTTCAATTTAGGCTGCACAGGAAATGGAATCATGGGAGATAATGATTCTTTTCTGTTTTGCATTCCGCCATTGTCGGCTTCATCATCGTTGTCTTCGTCATCTTCTTCGTTAGTAACGTTATCGTCTACGCTGGTGACGTCATCTTCAGCTCTTTCCCGTCACGTGGCGGCTCTGTCATCATATGCTCATTACAATTTTGGTTACCCCCCTCCTCCCCCTCTTCCTAATTCGTCTTCACATTCTTCCTCGTCGTCTTCAACGTCGGCCACTTCCGGTTTGAACACTAATCCACTTTTCATAACATCTTCGTCCTCTCCGGGAGCATCTTTATCTCCTAATTCTCCAAACTCTCCGGTCGTTATTTTTCCAACCGGCCAGTCTTACTACACTCCGACTGCGTTCGCTTCCGGCTACCAGCAGACGCAATCGACGGCTATTCCGTACGCGGTACATCCCTATAGCGAGTACATCTCTCCTTTAAATTTGCAGAATTCCATGGGGGTCCAGAATGCACCATCTCCACAGAGAGGGGGTGGCGAATCCGACTCGCCATCATTTGTGGTGCCCAACTTGCTACCTGGATCCTGTGGTCAGTATACCGGAAATACTTTTTTTACCAGTGGCAACAGTGTTAGTGGTAACGGTAATAATAATAATGGTAATAACACAAGTGGCAATACTACGAACAATACAAACAGCGCCGGTGCAGATGGCGCTAGTAATATGGATCTCGTTGATTTTAACACATCCAGCAATGATTATAAGGAAGGCCTGAGTGTTTGGGCATCTAAATTTCATGTTTTGTAATCTTTCCTATCGTTAAATAATGTTCTTTAAAACGTTTCGACATTTAATTATATCATTACAGAATAGATATTTCGTTGTTAATATTTCTGACACAAACGGTCGTGTAATTAGTTAACTTATAAAATATTATAAAGAGATTTTAAATTTTTAATTTCAACTATGTTATTAAAGATTAATAAATTTCTTGTTTTTGAGTTAATTTTTTCTTATTGCACACTATCAGGACCACATTCCAAAACTATTCAAACAATACTGCATATTCAGCATCACATATGATAACTAATTGATCTATTCCAAATGCTATACATCGTAAATGTCAGGATTTCCATTACCAAATTATACATTTTCATGTTCAATAGATTGAGTACAACATGAATCTTGTAACAAACTACAAGCCTTATTCACTCTATCAGGGCCACATTCCAAAAAATCGAACAATAGTGCCTGTTCTGTGTTACATATGATAAATAATTGGTCAATCCAAGATACTATATATCAAAAAAAGATAAAAAGGAGTTGTCTACTCTTAACTTAACTTATACCTCAATGGTATACTCCGTTATTCGTCTTTTACAAAATTCCTCTTTAAATTGTTCTATTGGCTTGCCACAGACGCACATCAGTCTAATCTGCAATCAACAGCTAAAAAACTTCCGGAATTTTAATTTCATTTTGTAAATAATATTGCGATCGTTCTACCCCCGGATTAGTGTTCCGTCAAATCCACAAAGTTGAAAAACATGAAATGCCACAATAATACCTAAACGGATTATTCACTAAAATTGTTCAATCGTTTGCAATTTAAAAAAGACTAAAAATAATGGTACTCCAGCCACTTGAGTTCAGCGAATGTTTGACTGACAGTCCGTACTTTCGGGAGAAATTGTTATGCCACGAGAAAGAACTGGAGAAGACGAGCAAGGCCATCAAAGGATTAGTGAAGGAGTGTCAGGATTTGATGACCGCTGCAATCCGTCAGTTTGATAAAATTGAATTTAAAAGTTTCCAATTCAAATTTCTAAAAGTTAACTTTGTGAATATTATTTTACTATTTTATTTTCACTTTTGAAATAAATTTTTTTTTACAAATTCAGAATTATCCAAGGCCCAGAAAAACTTCTCAAAATTGTTGATGGACTTCGAACTTGAATGCATTGGCTCTGAAAAAACTGACGATGAAGTCATGATAGGTGGGTGGGTAGGAGGTGTTCCTAATTTTTTGTAATAATTATTTGATATTTTGTTATAATTAAATTTATTTATTTGTATTTTATATTTTAAATTTAATCCTGGGTGCGTTTCATTTTTATACCATGTTTTTTTCTGTTGCCTACAGAGGGATCTCTAAGAGAATTTGGTCGAATTATTTCATTAATTGAGGAGAGTCGATCTGCCATGGTTAGGAAATTATTTTTATCATATATAATCACTTTTATTTTGTTTATTATTTTAAAAAAATGAGAGTATAATATTAGTTTTAATTTTATATTAATTAACAATAATAAAATATACAGTATTGAGGGTAGATGTAAGTGTTATAACATACAAGTACGCATGCATCTATTTTAAAATCACTATTTTACTAATCACCAATTTGTTAATGGACCCACCCAAAAACATTTTCAAATAGATCGAAAGAGTTCAAAATGCTGTGCTCGTTCCGTTAGATAAGTTCAGGAAGGAAAAAATTGGGGAAGCAAAAGTGAATTTAAATTTTAAAATTATACCGTTTGTTATTTAGTATACTAATAACTTTCTATTTATAATGAGAAATCTAATAGATAATATTGATTTCAGTGCATGATGTAAGATCTAATCAATGAAATTTAAGCTATGTGGCATCAAATTAAAAACAGATTTTTGCTTTAAGGTAAACAACATTACACACAAACACACACATACGCACACAGATATACATGTCTCTTAAATTGAATCATTATACTAAAATAGAAATTTGTATACAAGCAAACACACATACATACATACATACATACATACATACATACATACATACATACATACATACATACATACACATACATACATACACATACATACATACATAAAGATATATAAATGTGTGATAAAAAAAGCATATTCAACAAATATACAAACATATATACATACAAACATACATGCATGTACACAGAAAAGCAGACAGGTTTTTGAGAAACAGACAAACAAATTCTATCAGACCCAAGAGAAGTACTTGCAATTGAAGCCAAACAAAGTAACGGAGCAACAACTGCTAGATGTTTGTATATTTGTTTGTTTGTACACTTGTGTGACTATGCTTGTTTGTTTGTCTGTATGTACTTACGTATGTATGTATGTAAGTACGTATGTATGTATGTACGTACGTACGTATGTATGAATGTATGTATGTATGTTTGTCTAAGAATGCATGTATGTTTGTATTTAATAATACTAATAGCAATAGCACAAAACCAAATGGGATGGTATAGGACAGCACTGTCATTAATATTGGTATTAGAAGTAGTTCATCATAATTGCTTGGCCATTATATATTGCAGTCTAACTTGTGATGTTTTTGTAATAAAAACAAGACTCATAACAACAACAACAACAATAATAATAATATTATTAATAATAATAATAATATTCACATAACTTTTATTATTTATTATTATCATAATAATTGTGTAAAAGTCCCATGTCAGTCAGCGTTATCATTTTTATTGCTGTGAATATTATTTATTCATAAACGTCTGATTAATCTCAATTTATTGGTGGATTGATTGGTTTTATTGGATGGCTGTTTGTTAATTGTTAACTTTTATATCTGTGCGTACGTGCGTGTGAGGGTGTGTGTGAAGCTGTGTGTGTATCATCAACAACAAGTGCAACATCATCATCAACATCATTGTCATTATCAACAACAACAACGTCATTATGACGTCATCGTCGTCTCCAGGCCGATGCAACGTTAGAGTTAGAGAGGCATAGTTTCTGTCAGGATTCTATGACATACGTACTAAGACTACAAGAGGTTCAAGAGAAAAAGAAATTCGAATTTGTCGAACTGGTTATTATTATTATTATTATTATTATACATACACACAAGCATACACATACATACATACATACACTCACACGCACACATACCAACACATATATACACTGCAATAAATACATGCATGTGTTTGCTTGTTACTGATGTTAAATAATTTAAGTAAGATAAGTATTTGCTATAATTGTTCGTTTTTGTTGATGTTGTTGTTGCATGTTTAATGTCATTAATGTTGTTGTTGTTGTTGTTGTCTATTTCATATCATTAATGATTCAGCGTTGATACAATCATCAACATTATCCCCTTATATGACAGCTCCTTCAGTTTATGTACAGCTGGCTAACATTCTATCATGAAGGTATATCATGATACATATACATCTCAATGATACTTTTTTTTCAGTATACATACATACATGCATACATACAAACATACACACATACATACATTCATATATACATTCATACATACATACATGCATACAGGATATGAATGTTACAATGACTTTCAGCCATCTATGAAAGAACTTAGTTCAAATCTACAAAAAGTTTGTGTATATATTATCTTTAAGTTTGTATAAATAAATATATACTAATGAATAAACATAAGTATATAGTTTTCTTAGTAATCCTGCTTACAATTGCCCATCCCTTTTTTTCCTAATCCCTAATTTTTCACTGCCAGTGTCGGGCGAATTTTGATTCAACTCGTAGTGAGGCAGAAAGTTTGATGAAAAAGATGCTGGATGTTAGAAATGTCGGTAGTTTTGTACGTCTATCTGTCTGTCTGTCTGTCTGTCTGTCTGTCTGTCTGTCTGTAATGATGGTCGGATATATGCTATCGTGTTTGTTTGCTTGTTTGTTTGTTTGTGTGACTGATTGACCGATGCATGATCGTTCAACGGCGTAAATTCATCGCGAAATTATTTTTTCAGAATAAGAATGAACACATCATGAACAACAGGCTGCTAACCAAAGTTGGATACCTCTTCATGTTTGAAAAAAGTTTGTACACTCCTTTTGTACACTCCTTTTGTACACTACTTCACCTTATGTACGAAACAGCAGTACACTTTTGTACGCGCTGCACACATACATAGATTATATGATACACAAATATGTATTTATCTGCTTGTATTCATTCACGTATATGTGTATTTTGGCTGGCATACATGTATACATACACGCATACGTACATACACTTCAATAAAACATAATTCATCCACTCATTCATTCATCTATTCATCGGATAATAGATGAATAATATGAATAATATGGATAATAATAGAATGATAATAATAATTATTAATAATTTTTATATTATTTTATATTTAAATATTATTTTTATTATAATATACAAATAATATTAATGATCATAATTTTTTTTTGTAGAAGCCTTAACAACTAGTTGGACAAAATATTATTGCGAGTATAACAAGGAGCAGAAGATGCTGTCGATAATACCATACAACCAACAGACAGGAAATACAAAAGTCTGCGAGGTACTTATGATTCTTTGTGATCATTGTGGAATTATAGTTCTTTGTATTCACTGTGGAATTATAGTTCTTTGTATTCATTGTGTAATTATAGTTCTTTGTATTTATTGTGTAATTATAGTTCTTTGTATTTATTGTGTAACTGTGTAAGGTTTTTGTAGGGTAATGTATGTGAAATAAAATGTCTGTACTGTTTTTGATTAGGAAGATTTAAAAATTTTTTTTGTTTTCTATTTAGGGTTGAAGTTTGGTTTGATTGAATGATTGAGTAAATGAACGAACGAACGAACGAACGAACGAATGAATGAATGAATGAATGAATGATAGACTGATTGAATGAATGGATATTTGCAACAGACCAATGGATAAACCATCTAACAAAAATAGCACAAATGTTTAACTATAGACCTTTAACTAATCAGATTGATAATAATAATTATTATTATAATGATAATGATAATAATAGTAATAATAATTATTATTAAAATCATAATAATATTATTATATTATGAAGACTGCAAGAGAGTCATATACACTGACATCATGCACTAGAAGAGCTGGCGAAAGCATTGAAAGGAGATTTTGCTTTGACGTTACCGTGCATGAAAAGTTCGTTATAATTATAATTAATTATTATTATAATATTATTATATTATTATTTTTGTTGTTTATTATTATTAAGAGTTATTATTATTATTTTTTGTTTAGTTAATTATGATTAATTAAATCGAACAATATAAGAGATTGTACGTACATTTTATTGGCGGGGATATTTATTTTAGTGGTAGTTGACAAATAATTTTAAGTTTGGCGTTTCGTATTTATTTTTATATTTATCTTTGTTATCATTTATTTATAATCTTTGTTTGGGGTGCAGGAGTCAGCCGCTTACGTTCCAAGCAAACTCCGAAGATGATAGGAGATCGTGGCTGGAAGCGATGGATGGACGAGAACCTGTTTGTTAAGTTCATTCATTCATTCATTTATTCATTCATTCATTCATTCATTCATTCATTCATTCATTCATTCATTCATTCATTCATTCATTCGTTCTTTCATTCGCCGACGCTCATTCTTTCATTTTTTCCTCTTCAGATTTACTCAGAGCCACCTGGTAGTAATCAGCTTGGAAGTGTGTATTTTTACTTTTAAATATACCCATTCGTTCATTCACTCGTTCATTCACTCGTTCATTCATTCATTCATTCACTCCTTCAATCAATCATTCATCCGTTAGGCCTGCTGGATGACATTGGTTTCAGTTTCATCAAAAAATGCATCCAAGCAATCGAAATGAAGGGTATTTTCGCCACTTTATTTAACAATAACTGTAATAATAGCAACAACAACAACTATAATGACAACAATGATAATAATAATTATAATAATAATAATAATATAATTATTATTATTGTTGTTGCAGGCTTACAAGATGAAGGGCTATACAGAGTTGTTGGAGTCAATTCGAAAGTCCTCAAACTTACTGCAAAGTTACTAGGTCGTACTGTAATCTTTAATTTAATAACAACATCAACAATAACAACATCAGCAATAACAACAACAACAACAACAATAATAATAATAATAAAAATGATAATTAAAATATTAATGATAAGGATGATGGTGATGGCTTGATGATGTATGTTCTTCTGTTAACTTTGATCTTGCTAACACCATCCACAATGATATTACACTCATGTCATCGTCATCTTCATCATCTTCATCGTCGTCGTCATCTTCATCATTATCATCTTCATCGTCATCATCATCATCATCATCATCCGTCTAGACAGGAAAAAGGCCGACAAGATTGACCTTCTAAATGACCCAGAAGGTGATTGGGAGATGAAAACTATCACAAGCGCTCTAAAAAATTATTTCAGGTTAGGATTGCCAAGTTTCCTGCTTCTATTTTTAGTTTATGTTAATTAGGTAAGTGCTCTTAAGTTATATTAGCAGCTAGCAACTGAGTAAATGCGTTAATTTATTAATTAGTGAATAAATTATGTTAATTAGATGTTTTCCTTGCAGGGCTCTCCCCGAACCACTGCTTACTTTCAAGCTGCATCACAAGTTTATCAAGGCTGCAAGTACGTTGAGACTGTTGCTGCTGCTGCTGCTGATGGTGGTGTTGAGGATGATGATGTGGACGATGATGAGGAT
>NW_008703893.1:2909275-2941775 GCF_000326865.2 Helobdella robusta
ATGAAATCAAAGTTACAAAAATTCTAGCTATTTCAGCTTCACTATCGCGAAAACCACCCTTGCCAAAAAATACATTTATATATTTGATTAGTGTCAGCATTACAAAGCACACACACACACACATATATATACATATATATATATATATATAGAGAGAGAGAGAGAGATGGAATAAAAGAGACTAAGAGAAAGATTTGAAAGAGGTTTTATTTCACAAGCATTTTAAAAAATTCTCGATTTTTATATAAAAATGTCATATCAGATAACATTGTTATTATTAATTAATTAGTTAATTAATAATACTGGTCTTAAATATTTATGGTAATAATAAATAACGATAAGAATTATATTATATTATAATAGAATACGTAATAACAATAGCTAGACAAAAATTTTAAAAATATGAAAAAATTACACAAATATTTTATCCTACTCACGCTACCTCCAAATACGTAGACAACGATGCTGGTCATAGTTATATATATATATATATATATATATATAATTATACACCACATAGTTACATAAACATGTATTGACTAGAGAAATAGCAAACTTTATGTATACATGCGTACACACACACACACACACACACACACACGTATATAACTTGCATTATTCGTCATCTTTTAAGAAAAAAAACACGTATATATATATATATATATCTACAAGAAGACTAATAAAAAGTTATGATGATTTTTTGACTAACGAATAATAACGAGAATTTTATTTAAAGAACAAAACTGTTTATTTGTTTCGTCATCATGATATGAAAAAAAAAATAAAATGATACTCGAGCTTATATCAAAAAGTGATGAAAATAAATTTTTTTTTATTGACCTTGTCATTAACTCGGGGTTGAAAATAGAGGGAGAAACGCAAATATTATAATAATATTAATAACAATTTTTAATATTTTTCATTTATATTGATTTATTTATTCACTCATATACCTCTATTCTAACGCTACAACACACAATATGAACGCGAGCGAGCGAACAGCTACTACCGTTAAATGCATATATTTGAAATAATAATAGTGATGACTAAGATAAATAAAAAAAAATCTATAGCAATAATTAACAATATAAAGCGTTTAATTGAAATAAAGTTATGATAAGCAATAGATTAAGGACAAGTAGAACAATGAGATGGAGGATTGAGTAAAACGAGAAAGAGAAAGAGAGAGAAAGAGAGAGAAAGAAAGAGAGTGAGATAAGAAAGAGTGTTTTCATAACATAGCGAAAAGTATTATACGTATCGATAGTTTCTTAGTTAAGAAGTATGATGAAAAACACAATAACAATAATAATAAACAATAATTATAATAGCAAAAATAAAAAAACAATGATTTATTTTCTAAAAAATTAGCGTAAAACCGACATCAAAGAGCTTTCTGTCTTCAGGTTCCTCTTTAAAGAGAGAGTAAAAAGCACGCACGTTTGTATGTGTGTTTAGGTTCAATGCACATTCATTAACACGCACAAAAAAACACACGTACACATAAATGTACACATCCATATACACACAAACATCTAAACATATCCACACACACACACAGACAGACACATATATATATGTATATAAATACAAAATAATACATACAATTAATTACTACATCTATATACATTTGTTTCTCCGTGTATATCTGAAAATTATAAGCAGATTTTGATCTATAGTATAATATGTATATAAATATATTCTTGTTGTAATATGGGTACATTAATACACACACACACACACACACATATATATATATATATCATTATCTTTAAATACAACATATGCATATCATTCAAAACTCATTTAAAACTCTGATTCAACGATAACTATTAAAAAAAAATGAAATAGAATAAAATGAGATGTTTTTCAAAAAATAGTATATACATACATATAGACATACATACAAACAAACAAATGTATGTATATTGTATACACATATAACGCACACTTACATACGCAGATAAACATGTATATATAAATATACATACACACACATACATACAGACATTTAGTGGTTAAAAAAACAGTAATTACCTGAAGAAACCTCATGGAAATAAACAACTCATTCACTAAAATTAAAGTTTAAAAAGCGTTTGCTTATGCTTATGCATGTATGTGTGTATATATGTATGTATGTGTGTGTATGTATGTATATATGTATGTGTATGTATATATGCATGCATTCAAAAGCAGAAAAGCTTAAATACTTTTATTTAAAATAACATTGCAAATTTTGTTTATTATTATTATTATTATTATCAATCACTCCAATACCATTCCTCTCCATTATTTCAATTTACCATAAGAATTATTGAACTTTGATGTTTTTGTCATTGTAGCTGCTGAAAGTAGTAGCAGTAGCGGCAGCAGCAGCAGCAGTAGTTGTTGTCGTTCGTTGCTGAAACTTTAAATTCACTTCTTCGAGAAATAAGCTTGGAAGGCTGTGAATGATATAATGTATGTGTGTAGGTATATATGTGTGTGTGCATATGTATGTATGTGTATATATGTATGTGTGTATGTTTGTTTATTCAAATAGTTTAGTCTGAGAGTTGTTATTTTTCCCTGACAGAGATTTGTGGGAAAATACTGTAACCATTATTTATTTCATTTCAACACACATTTAAGATCTTACACTGAGTGCATTCCATGGTCGTCATCATCATTATCATCATCTTTATCATCCATTTTATCACCATTATTATCAGTACATCACCATTATTATCAGCACATCACCATCGAAGCATCAACCATCATCTGCAAGATTTTTCTTCATCATTCTTTCATCATTACAAAATGATACTCACCATCTATCATCACTACAAAATGATACTCACCATCTAAGATCTCCATCTTAGCTTTATTAATTTCCTTCCTAACTTCACTTAGAATTTCCTGCCTCAAGACCTCCATGTCCCCGACACCACAACTCGAATCAGTCGCGGCTGACGACGATTGATGGCTGTTAGTCACACCGCCTAAACTGAACGTCTCCTGACCAGTTAGTGACTGGTACCTTTTGCTGCTTTATTGTTAAGGCATATGACACTGTAATGACCATACCATAGATAAAAATAATGACCAAAATATTAATTATAAGTTCATTTGCAGAGTTATTCTCGATTCAAAATATTCGACCAATCCAAATATGCATGAGCAAATTCTAATTCTAAACTAACTTTCGGCATATTCTAGGCGACTCGTAGCCATTAGACTTGCCCGCAGATTTCAGGACACCATTCAGAGGACCAGTTGATGAGGCAGATAGTGATGTGTTGTTGTCGACATTGTTGCCACTCGTGTTCAGATGTTTGTTGCTCGTTGCTGAGTCGATTGAGGTTGATGAAGTCGTTGACGTGTTGTGGTTGTTGTTGGCAATCGTTGTGTTTATTGTTAAATCTGTTGTGTCCTGTCGTTGCATGAGAAATGTGTTTAATTAATGAAGAAACTTATCGTTAAGACACAACCTGCCACATAAGAAAATGTACATATATATACGAGAGTGCACGCGCACGCACACACACACACACACACACAGGCTAACATTGGTTCCTTCTGCCTTGGCTCTCCTCTCCTTCAGTTTCCTGGCCATCTCAGACATGACATTCTCAGAGCCCTTGATCATGGCGACTGTGATGCTCGATCTGCCTACTGTGCCCGTGGCCGCTGCATAATTCATACCTGCCTGCTCCAAACTGCTGCTGTCATCTGTTGACTGGGGAGTGTTCTGATGGATGAATGGATGGGCAAATTTGATTGATTGCATACTCATTTTATCATTCGTTTATTTGTTTATTCATTCACTCATCCATAGTTTCATAAATCCATCCTATGAACAAACAAGCTAATCAACCTGATTATTTTTAGACACACTTCTTAACTGAGCAGACTTGAGGGCAGAAGCCAGACTGTTGACAGCAACGGGTGATGAGGCAGGTTTGGGAGTTCTTTGGACCCCCTCAGACGGCAAAGGGGGTGGCGGAGGGGCACACGGGGCAGCTGGAGGGGGTGGCGGAGGAGGAGGTGCCGGAGGAACAACAGCTGACGAGGCTATTGGTGGCGCAACAGGTGGAGACTGAGACAAGATTGCAGCAGTTGAGAGACCAGTAGCAGGTAGGGTGGCATAATTTTTGGGCAGAGTTTGAGGAGGCATCTGTTGTTGTTGAGATGAAGGAAAACTGTTGGAACTGTTGTTGGTGCTGCAGTTGATGGCGTTGTTCGGGCGTGGTAGGCTGGCAGCTTCGTATGGGTGACTGTAGAGGGCATCTGTGGTTAAAAAATGGTTGTGCCACATTTCACACGTTTCTATCTAAATATTGCTAGGAGACATTGGAGATTAGAATAGTAAATTATTATAAAATTAATTGATAAAAAAGTTGAGAATGTTGAAAATAACTTTCACCTGTGCTACTACGCAGGTCAGACTTTGCATGGCTTGGCGAAGACATCTGAAGACTGAAAGATAACACAATTTCATCAATTACTCAATTGATTGATTAGAAACAAATTGTAATAAATGTGAAAAAATTACATGATATAAAATAACAATTACGTTTTGCTGTCACCCATATTGTAGCCATTCATTTGATGTTGTTGTTGATTTGTGGAAAAGTTCATAGACTGCTGATTAGAGAGAGATT
The DNA here is from genome assembly GCF_000326865.2 of Helobdella robusta. Classification (NCBI taxonomy): domain Eukaryota; kingdom Metazoa; phylum Annelida; class Clitellata; order Rhynchobdellida; family Glossiphoniidae; genus Helobdella; species Helobdella robusta. Next base: position 2,913,919 of record NW_008703893.1, read on the forward strand.
GGTGATAATGTTTTTGCATTTGCTGAGCTTGTTGCATTTGTTGTTGTTGCTGGTACTGTTGTTGCTGCTGCTGTAAGATTTGTTGCTGGTGGAGTTGCATTTGAGGATAAGATGCTCCTTGTGTTAAGTGCTGTTGTTGTTGTTGCTGCTGTAGTTGTTGTTGTAGTTTTTGCTGTTGTTGCATTTGTTGTAGCTGTTGTTGCTGTAACTGCTGTTGTTGTGAAGTACCTGTATGTGAAAATAAAAATACAGAATTATAAAATGTTCTTTCCATTTCAACAGCAAACACTTAAAAAAACTAAGATCTAATAAGATACGAAAGGAACCAACCATTCAAAGACCCAGTTAGCATTTCCAATGCACTGAACATGGCCATTGCAAAGTCGTCTGCCTCCTCCTTACTACTGAAATTTAAACCATAAACCTGCCTGTTGTCACGCCACTGATGAAAGGTGGGGGTTGCTTGATTGTACTTCAGACCTTTCATAATGGCACAGTTGATCACCAGCTATGAAAAATAATTATTTGAATGTTTTTTAATGATTTAATTAATTAAACATTGATTAGAAGAATACTGCCATGTAAACTTGACTAACTTCATGATCCTGTAACTTTCTGCCTACTACTCTAAAAGTATTATTGACTGGGTGTTGATAGATGTGGATTTTAGATAAACCCTGAGAGGTTCCACTTGGCACCCACCTACGGTTTCCTTCATCATAGACCATTACAGAGGCTTTGGCGGCCACTATTGAATGTTCCCTAAAAGTTGGAATGAAATAATCTAACTAAACTCAGTATGATTTTAAAAGAATTTAATATAATGAATCTTATTGAAAATTTAATTACAATGAATAAGAAAATTAAATAAATTGAAGAAAAAATAGGAATGTTTCCATTCTATCGTAACGTACCCCATGGCTCCTGATAATAAATTATCAATTTAGAAAAAAAATGCAACTCTTAAATAATCATAACTTTAATCGGCCGTTCTTAGAAAATGACTCAGCTCCTAAAAAAATACATTTGATTAGGAAAACAATGAAGTTAAAAACCAATGAGCGGAAGTGCCAATGAATATTTCATATGTTGGGCGAGTTTATTTTTTCTATATGTTCATTGGTATGATTATCATTTTTTCAACTGATTATTAAGGTGTATGAATAATGTATTTTTATTACGAATATGGCATGAAATAATTTTAAAAACTGAGAATTTATTAATATTATAGTATCAAATTTAATAAAATGCACACAAAACCGCTGCTATTATTGATAAAAATGATTTAATTTAACAAAATTACAAAAAGACAAGCAAAGTAAGAGCAAAATGATGAACTAAAACGTAAAAAATCCGTCCAAATATCAGAAATTCAACCGTTCAAACATTTTTTTTCATGAATTTTCTTCACATTTTTTCTAATATTTAGCATGCAAACACAACACAACACGACTGCACGATTGAATTCCTTTGAAAAAATTATATCACAAGCGAAATATTTATAATATTATAATTTATTACAATTTCCCATGGCCATCATCGACCGCTTCCATCTAATGAAATGCTTACACACAGCTCTTGCAAAGCATGCAAAATAAAATAACAGGCATCATGGAAAGACATTTCTTATTTTTTCCAAACTCACACAAGAGATGCATAATGCATGCATAGGTGTGGTCATCATAATACAAGGAAACCAACAAGAAAAAAGAGAAAAGAAGAAGAAGAAGAGAGAAACAGAGAGCAAGGGCAAGAGAACGAGAAAGAGAGAGAGCTGAAAAAACCGTCAACATCAATAACAAGAAAAATTCATTTGCCATATTAAAACATATCAATAGCTTAGGTTTAAATTGTCATAATTAGTTTGATGTTCTTAATTTCATTATGTATACTATTCACCGTCTAGTAACATTGTACTAAATTGGGATACATTCAGCAGCATTATTATTATTATTTACTTCCACACGCAAATCGTAACATGGCCGAAGTGAATTATCTATTTTTTTTTATTTGAAAAAATGTCTATTTTAGTTCGAAATTTTTAATTTTTGTAAAAATAATTATGAATTTTTCCTCGTTCGTATCATTGCTTCATTTTTAATAAACAAAACACTGCAGTGAAAGAAATAGTTACAAAAATCTCCATTTTTTTAAAATCTGTCAGTAGACAAACTGTTGATACTCGGATTATTAAGATTTTAATTTAAATAATTAAATTAATTTAATTTTCTTGTTAAATTGATTTTAACCATGCTTTCCGTCAATTAGAAACGCTAGTCTATGAGAAAAACTGCATTATCTTTCTGTCTTTCATTTTTTTGCCTAGGTACGGATGTCCTAACTAACTAATTCAATTTCCTGGTTATCCCAGTTTGAAAATAATCAAAGTAAAATAACATAAAAAGCAACAATTATCTCGTTGGATAGATTATTTTATTTCGTTTTTTTTTTGCTTTTCCCACTTTGAATCCTGCATATTTTATTTACGGAAACCTACCCACCTACCTATCTAAACTATTTCAATTTTACTAATTTCTGATATCAACTTAATTAGTATACTGGTCAAATCTTTCAATATAATTGCATATTCTCATCCTGGATTTTGTTACAAAGAAAAATAATTAAGATACTATTGTTGCACTGTTGACTAACAACATACAAAATGGCGGATCTGGAAGCAGTTTTGGCAGATGTCAGTTACCTGATGGCCATGGAAAAATCAAAGTCTACGCCTGCTGCACGGGCTAGCAAAAAAATTGTATTACCAGACCCGAGGCTAGTTAATGAGTTAATTCATTAATATTTATGATCTGATTGCATAATAATTGTCTGTTGATTCAACTTTCTCATCTAAATATTTCATTTCATGGTTAACATCATAGTAGTATTCTTTTTATTATTCTTTTATCATGATCATTATTGCCTGGCTTTGCTTAACTTTAATATCATTACCATCTTACTAATCTTCATCATAGTCATCATCATCATCATCATTATTGTAATTATCATTATCTTCATCATTATCAAAATCCTTATCACCATCCTTATCATCATCACCGCTATCATCATCATCATCACCGTTATAACAATCATCATCAGCATCAAGAGTGTCATGCAGAAACATCTTGAGAAAACAGGGGAGGTCACATTCGATAAGATCTTCAACCAGAAATTAGGTGGGCTATTTCCACTTTCTTCTTATCACTCTCTTTCTCTCTTTTCCCTCTCTCTCTCTCTCTTCTTTCTCTCTCTTCTTTCTTTCTCTCTTTTTCTTACTATATCTTTCTTTTTTTTTTTACCCTTGGTTAGTTTATTGGTTGGATGAATGATAATTGATTGGTTGAAAATTTTAATAACTTGTTAATGAATGAATGAATGAATGAACGTATGAACGAATGAATGAATGAATGGAGGAAGGATGGAAGAATGGAAGGAACAAGAAAAAATGATTTAACGTTATTTTTTCACAATAATAATCTTTTTTCCTTCTCAAACCTATAATACACTGCTCTACATCATTTGGTGTCTGTGTGGCTTTAATTGCATTCACAATAAATAAGATAATAATAATAATAAACGATAATAATTAATAATAATAATAAATAAATAATAATAATAATTATTATTATTAAATCTTATATAGATGGTAATATTAATAACAATAGTAGTGATGATGATGGTAGTAGTAGTTCTATTTTGTTTCAAAGGTTGAATTGAATTTTTTTCATTGGTTATTTTACAGATTTATGGTTATAATTGTTAATGTTATTGTTACTATTGTTTTATTATTATTTTTTTTTTATTATTTTTTTTATTATTTTTATTATTATTATTGGTTTATGGATTTTGCTGATGTTATTATTGTTATAAGGTTTTATTTTGCACAAAGTTTTTTTTCTCTAAACTTTCCTAATTGGTTTCATGTGCTTCTCAAGAGTATGTGTGATTGTTATTATTATTATTATTGTTATTTTTGTTGTTGTTGTTGTTGTTGTGATTGTTGCTACAATTAAAGTTATTTTGATCACTGGATGCATTGTTAGCTCTAGTGACTTTGAGAGGTACCATGATATTTCTGAGTCTCTCTCTCTCTCTCTCTCTCTCTCTCTCTCTCTCTCTCTCTCTCTCTCATTCTGTTTCTTACTCTTTCTGTCACTTTCATTCTCTCTCTCTTTCTTTCTTTCTTGCTTTCTTTTTTTCTTTCTTTTCTTTTACCCTCATGGAATTTTTATTATCTCAGCCATATATTGGATTCATTGAAGACGTGCACCCTTCTCTTAGTATTTCATTTAAGTTTAATTGCGCTATATAAATCGATAGCATTTTATATTGGCTCTTTGGTTGGTTGGTCGGTTGGCTGGTTGATTGATTGGTTGAAGGGTTGACTGATTGGTTGGCTGGTTAGTTGTTCATTTGTCTGTTGGTTGAATGGTTGATTTGTTTGTTGGTTAATTGATTGGTTGGCTGGTTGGTTGATTGGTTGATTGGTTGGTTGGATATTTGAAAAGTATGACATAATAAGGTCAACTGCTAATACTGAAATCACTTTCACTTTGAAATAATAGTTATAGATTCATCTTCACATCAATGTTTCATGTATATGTATGTGTGTGTGTGTGTGTGTGTGTGTGTGTATGTATGTATGTGTGCGTGTGTGTGTGTGTGTGTGTGTGTGTATGTATGTATGTATTAAAATATGCCATGCTGATCTGGTCTCTTATTGGTAGTGGAATTTTTCTTTCTCCATAAATATTACCTTACATGACCATGCATGGCATGTTCTTATGTGTGCTAGTGTGTGCGTGTGTATGTGTATATGTTTGTGTGTGTGTGTGGGTGGGCGTGTGTGTTGTGTTCTTCTGTGTAACTATGTTTCAAATATGTTTGTTAGTATTTAAGTTATCCAGGAGTGTTTGTTGGTTGGATTTTTTTAACTTATTAGTTTTAGCTTGTACATTTGTTTGTTTGTTTGCTTGTTTGTTTTTATGTATGTATGTCTGTATGTATGTCTGTATGTATGTATTGGTTTTATAGTATGCGCTCGCACACGCACATATACACATCCACACGTACACACACACATCCACACGCACGCACACATATGTACACATACATGTATAAAACACTCATATGTACTCAAGTTTTGTTATACCTATGTTTTTATTACATGAATTTTAAATATTCTACGTAGGGTTTTTTTTATGTTTGAAAAAAATAATTAAATAATGGTGCATTTATAGACACACACATACAAACAAACAAACATACAAACAAACAGACATACAAACAAACATACATACAAACATACGTACACACATATACACAAAAACATACGCGTCTATATACATACAGCCATATATCAATTATTGTTTTTACTCACACCATGTATTTGCTTATTTTCATGCCTTGCTAAGGATTTGTTTGCCCATCTTGTTTGTGTTTTTAATGTATATATATTTCTTTTGTATGTTATTATATTTGTATGTTTTTATTCGTTTGTGTGTGTATGTATGTCTGTATGTGTATGTGGTGTGTATTTTGTTTGTATTCATAAGTTAGCTTTAATTTATAACTTGTAAAAATTTTTAAATTTTGTGTATGTACATTTTTTGTTAGTTAGTGTGCGTGCGTGTGTGTGTGTGTGTGTGTGTGTATGTGTATATGTGTGTGTGCGTGTATCATTTTGTATTTGTATATATCTATTTTTCCACTTTTACATACTCATCTGTTTTGTATGTGAGTATGTAGGCATTTATTATTGATAATCTTCTGGCATTTGCAATGGATGTATGCATGTATGCATGCATGCATGTTTGTGTGTTTATATCTATCTATTTATCTATGTATGTGTGCATGTTTGTTTGTTTGTTTGTATGTTTGTATGTATGTATGTATGTATGTGTGTGTGTGTGTGTGTGTGTATGTATGTATATATGCTTGTTTGTTAGTTTGTATGTTGGTATGTATATTTGTTTGTTTTAAAAAGGTGTTTTAATGTAGACATGTCATTTATCATGTATGTTCAGCCTCTGCTTTACTGGTTACTGGTGATGCTTCACAATTCCACTTCCAAATTATGATTATTACGATATTTTTTATTATATTTTTCTTATTATTTTTGTAAAATTGAAATTTAAAAAAAAATAAAATTTAATTAATTCAATATTTTTCCTCATCCTTTTTTGCAGGCTTTTTATTATTCAAAGATTTCTGTGAGAATGTTTGTGAGGAACCTATTCCACAGATAAAATTCTATGAAGAAGTTTGTATATGAAATGTTTTGTATGTTTGGTACTTTGTATATATATGTGTGTGTGTGTGTTTGTTTGTTTGTTTCGAGGTGTGTATGTGTGAGTGTGTATATGTATGTGTGTGTGTGAGTGTGTGTAAGTATCCAGATATACAAATTAGGTAATATCATAAAACCGATTGGTTTTCATGTAGCAAACTCTTACCAATAATATCATTAGTATCATTACATTTGGGCTGGCGTTATTCCCTCATCATTCAGTAACTTATGTCAACAAGAGTTTGTATTATTGTATATAGGTTTGTTTGTATGTTTGTGTGTTAGTTTGTTTGTTTGTTTGTGTGTATGTATGTGTGTGTCTCCGTGTATGTATTTATGTATTATATACATTTGATACTGAGGCGAGTGGTATTTCGGTTTCATCATAGGTAGTCAAATAGGTAGCCAAACGGCAACCCCCGATCTCGGGGAAAATGTCGTCTAAACGTGTGTTTGTTTGTTTGTTTACTGAGGCGAGTGACAGATTTGAATGGCGTCGAGGGGTATTTCGGTTTCATCATGGGTAGCCAAACGGCAAACCCCGATCTCGGGGAAAATGTCGTCTAAACGTGTGTTGTTGTTGTTGTTGTTGTTGTTGTTGTTGTTATTATTATACATTTGTTTAGTATCATTTTCAAGCATGGTCAATATTTTTTTTTTGTAAAATCTGGCATTAGCTTAGTAGTGCAAAAATGTCTTCAACTTTCATCAGCATTTTTCCGTATGAACAAACAAACTTGTACAAAATATGCATTAATATTTATGTACACACACGCGCGCGCGCGCACACACACACACACACACAAACATACAAGCGCGCACACACACACACACGTACCCAACTTAGGTAAAGAAATTCGAGAACTTGGACACAGATGAGGAGCGAATAGAGGCAGGTAGAAAGATCTACGACAACTTCATAATGAAAGAGTTACTATCACAATCTCACGTGAGTATTCGATGCTGCTGCCACGTCGCTGGAAGAATATGTGCTTGGTTTAGGATAGGTGCTGGGTTTAGGATATTTGCTGGGTTTAGGATATTTGCTTGGTTTAGGATATGTGCTTGGTTTAGGATAGGTGCTAGGTTTAGGATATTTGCTTGGTTTAGGATATGTGCTTGGTTTAGGATAGGTGCTAGGTTTAGGATATTTGCTTGGTTTAGGATATTTGCTTGGTTTAGGATATTTGCTGGGTTTAGGATATTAGCTTTGTTGTGGTGTTTTCTATTCATAGCGCTAGTTCTCAGGCGTGTACTGTTGCGATAAATATTAATTAGCTCTGCACCCACCTTTCTTGCAGTCGTACTCGAAGGAAGCAATTGATCAGGCACTTGAGGCATTGACTCTTGCTCAAAGAACTCATAAACTGGCTGCTAATATATTCGAGGTATCGTCATCGTCATCGTCGTCGTCATCACAGTCATTATAGTTATTAATCATTGTGATTTAAATCCATAATTAATTGTTATTGTAGTCATTGTTCGGTCCGTTATAATACTATAGTAGCTGGGATTATGCTGTAGTTATATTTGTTCTCATGGTTTTATGAAATGCACACGCACACGCGCAAACATGTAAACATACGTACACAAATAGCCATACTTGAACGAAATCAAAGACATGTTACGCGGAAGCCTCTTTGAGAAGTTTCTAGAAAGGTTTCATTTTGACCATTTTTCCCTGTTGTTCACTCACTCATTCATTCATTCACTCATTCATTCACTCATTCATTTACTCATTCGTTCATTTACTCATTCGTTCGTTCGTTCGTTCATTCAGTTTTTCTCTCGTTTTATGATGAGGGAAAAAGGTAGCCTTGTGTAAATAAATAATGAACTTAGTTGTAGCGCGTAGTTTTTAATTTGATGCCGTATTTACGATGTTCTTTCGCAAAGTTATACTTTGAATTGAAACAGAGAGAGAGAGAGAGAGAGGCAGAGAGAGAGAGAGAGAGAGAGAGAGAGAGAGAGAATAAAAAATTAGACAATGAAAAGGAAAGACAGAAAGTGTACATGAACGAATGAATTAGTCATCATGAAAGCTAATGATGAAACACTCTAGCCTGAAAACTGTTAAATGATGAACAAATGATCTTTAAACATTGATTTTAATGTCAATAGGCACTTTTGTATATAAAATTCCCAACAGATACATACATACATACGTACGTACATACACACACATACACACACACACACATACATACATACGTACGTACGTAACAATCCATTGCATATACAACAAAAATACAGAATACTTTTGTAGGAACAGTGGATAAAATGCATACATGTATGAATGTATGTATATCTATTTCTCTCTCTCGATCTGTTTCCATCTCTCTCTTTCTCTCTCTCTCTTTCTCTCTCTCTCTTTCTCTTTCTCTTTCTCTCTCTCTCTCTTTCTCTCTCTCTCTTTCTCTCTCTCTCTTTCTCTCATGTATGATTGTATGTGTGTACAGTTGAATTTTGCACTGCGATGTTGGTTTTTACTTGCACACGGAAAAAAAAAAGAAATATACCAGGAATGCACTTATTATTATTATAATTATTAAAATGTCACACAGTCGAGAATCTATGTCTGACGTCATGATGTTAATTAAAAGATTATGTTAATTAGTCTATATTAAGATTATGTCATTGAGTGAGTACGACTTCAGTTTCCCATCAGCGACGGACGTCCTCGTCGTTTTAGTTTTTTTTTTTTTTTCGTTTCCGTCATATTCATCTTTGGTCTGCTGTTTTGTCTTAGTCACTTGCATCATTGCAAGTTCTTAACTGGGATGCTATCATCATCGCGATCGTCATCATCACTATCGCCTTAGTCATCATCATCATCACTACCGTCTCGGCCATCATCATCATCATCGCTGTCGTCGCAATCATCATCATCATCATTACTACCGCCATCATGCACAGTGACAAGTACATACGATTTTGTCAGTGGAAAAACCTGGAATTGAATATTCAGGTTGGAGTGTAATGTTTAATTAATGGATTGGTGGATAGATTAATAAAGGAATGAAGGAATGAGTGGATGGATAAATGAATGAATAAATGAATTAATGAATGAAGGCAATAATGAATGAATGAGTGAGTGATGTGAATATTTATCTTCAATGCATGTTTGTATATAATTTTCTTGGTATGCACCTGTAGAAATAGAAAAAATGATTTAAAAATAAATGTGATAAAGGTCGTTTGCTCTTTCATTCTCTCTCTCTCTCTCTCTCTCTTTCTCTCTTTCTATCTCTCTCTTTCTATTTATATTTGTTTGTTTATTTTATTTATTTGCCAGGTTATTTATTAAGTACTTTAGCGTTCTAATTGTGCTTGGCGCATTATCACAATCTTTTTTCCCATCACATCCTCCATCATTTGCGTTATGTCCAATATCATCATATTTCATTTTACTTCTTTTCCTTCTCTCGTTCTTTCTTCTTTCTCTCTCTCCTCTCTCTCTCTCTCTCTCTCTCTCATTTTTCGGATGGTGAAAAACGTCATCATCATCATCGTCGTCGTCGTCATCTTCATCACCACAGTTAACTATGAATGACTTCAGCGTTCATCGAATCATCGGACGAGGTGGGTTCGGTGAAGTTTATGGCTGTAGGAAAGCTGACACTGGAAAAATGTAGGTTTCTATATTTGTTTGTTTGTGTATTTGTATGTATCTGTATTTGTATGTATCTGTATCTGTATTTGTATGTATCTGTATTTGTATGTATGCATTTTGTATGTATGTATGTGTGCGTGTTTGTTTGCTAGTCCGTTTAGTTTATTGCGTCCAATAGGTATGCAATGAAATGCCTGGACAAGAAGCGTATAAAGATGAAGCAGGGAGAGACGCTGTCGTTGAACGAACGCAACATGCTGGCATCCGTTAGCATAGGGGTCAGTTATCGTCATCATTTCCATCATCATCTTCATCATCATCTTAATCATCATCTTCATCATCATCTTCTCCATCATTTCCTCCGTCATCTTCATCATCATTACCATCGTCATCTCCATCATCTCTCCAACCATCTCCTCCATCCTCTACTAGGAAGGCTGTCCTTTCATAGTCTGCATGACGTACGCATTCCAAACTCCTGAAAAGCTCTGCTTCATACTGGACCTGATGAACGGCGGTGACCTTCACTACCACCTCTCACAGCATGGCATGTTCACTGAGTCTGAGGTGAGGTTCTACTGCTCTGAGATTATCCTCGGTCTCGATCATATGCACAACCGATTTGTTGTCTATCGAGATTTGAAGGTTTGGTTGGTTTGTTTGGTTGTTCGTTTGGTTGTCTGTCTGTCTGCCTGCCTGTTTGTCTGGTTGGCTAACTGGCTGGTTTCTTTGGTTGCCAACCAACTGTCGTCGTTGTTTTTTGACATTTTTATCAACAACTAATAATAATAATAATAATAATAACAATGATAATAATGATGATGATGATGATAGCCGGCCAACATACTACTGGACGAGAATGGACATTTGCGGATATCTGACCTCGGACTGGCCTGTGATTTTGGCATGAAGAAACCACATGCCAGCGTGTTAGCCTCTATTATTATTATTATTATTATTATTATTATTTTTATTAGTAATAGTAGTAGTAGTAGTAGTAGTAGTAGTAGTAGTAGTCGTAGTAGTAAAAAAAAGAAGAAGTTCTGTTTTCACTGTTAGCGATATTGTGTACACATTACTTTCATTTGGTATTATCATCATTCTTCATGTCATCATCACTCTCATCATTATCATTCTCTTCATCAACATCGTGTAACGTCATCGTGATATGTCAAGACACCACGTGACATCGCATTATGACGTCACATGGCATCACTTTATCACGTGACAGGGGCACGCATGGTTACATGGCCCCGGAGGTCTTGGCCAAGGGCATGGCATACGACTCTAGCGCTGATTGGTTCTCACTCGGGTGTATGATATACAAGTTGCTGAGAGGGTGAGAGAGAGATTTGTATATCAATTATCTATCTCATGTCTGTATCTCTTGTCTGTATCTTTGTATTGTTTTGTATCGATTTGTTTTGTATAGTGTTTGTTTGTATCTTTCAACTGTATCACCTTGTTTTATATACTGTGTGTATCTCTTTTATTGTATCACATTGTTTTGTATGCTGTGTATTTGTATCTTTCTCTGTGTATGTTTCTTTGTATTTTTCTTTATGCGTTCGTGTGTTTTTACTGCATGTGTGCGTACAAACATGACGATTACGATAAATATAATGAATACAGTGGCTAGGATGGTGATGATGATGAAGTTGTTACGATGATAAAAAATACCAGCGATGATAATTGCGATTTTAGGCACAGTCCTTTCAGGCAACATAAAACCAAAGAACGCTCTGATATTGACAGTTTGACATTAAATCTGGTTCGTATATGTATGTACGTATGTATATATGTGTGTGTGTACATTGACGTTAAACCTTGTTCGTATATGTATGTATGTACACTCATTCGTGTGTGTACATATGTATGTACATGTATGTGTTTCTAGCTTATATGTTTCTATGTACATTTTCTTGAATGTGCTCGTGTATTTTCATTTACTTATTTGTTGGTTAGTTAGTTATTTATTTCGTTTGGGTGTTCGTTGTTCGTTCGTTTGTTTGTATATGTATACATATACTTCTTCATTGTCTATGTGTATATACGTCAGTGTTTAAAATCTATTTATAGGACTTGGAATTCCCTGACTCAATGTCGACTGAGATGAAGAACCTCCTAGAAAACCTTCTAAAGAAGGAAGTACCGGAGAGATTGGGCTGCAAGGGGAGGGGGTAAACCAACCAAACCTTTCATTTCTGACGTCATCATCGTCGTCGTCGTCGTAATCGTTATCATCATCGTCTTATTCGTGAATCCGATTTTTTTTAGGGCGTCGTCATAATCTATATTTCCATTTCTTTAACACTATCATAGTCATTATCATCATCATCATTATTATTATTACTATTATTATTGTTATTATTTTTTTTTTGTAACCGTCAGGGCTCAAGAAGTCAAAGAACATCCGTTTTTCGCAGGCATCGATTGGCAACAAGTATGTATATGCTCGTTTGTTTGTCTATTTTCTGTAACAAAAGAGTTTATATTATTATTGTTATTATTATTATTATGACACCCCCACCCCAAATAGGTGTACCTGCAGAAGTATCCGCCCCCTCTGATACCCCCGCGAGGTGAGGTGAATGCCGCCGATGCATTTGACATCGGGTCGTTTGATGAGGAAGATACTAAGGGGATAAAGGTTTGTATACTGTTTTGTATGTTTTTGTTGTATGTTTTTGTTGTATGTTCTTGTTGTATGTTTTCGTATGTTTTGTATGCCTTCTTATCTCACTTATTCAAGTTCTCTTTGCATTGGTTTCACAGGAATACTGAATAAGTTACCAACGATTTTAAAAACGCTGATATGCGTAGACAGACCATGATCACACAAACACATACACGTACATCGACCTACAACCGCAACGACATCTACTACTACATTCAACATGCGACAACTACTGTTATTACATACGACACACACATACATCAGCAGCAACTGCAGCCACTACAAAAGCCACTACTACCGCCACACTACCACCACCGAAACACTGACAGATAACAGAGGCAGACCAGGAGTTGTACAAAAACTTCAACCTAGTGGTATCAGAGAGATGGCAGCAGGAGATTGCTGAGACTGTCTTCGACGCCATCAACCAGGATGCTGACAAGACAGAGATGAAGAGGAAGCAGAGGCCAAAAGCCGATGAGAATGATGAACATTGTTAGCTGCTATAATGGTTTCTCATTTCTCAATGACGATTCATTTGATATTTTTATTATCTTTGCTGGTTTACTTTTTTTTATATTTCTTTGCTCTATTACTTTTTCAATTCATAATGTCTTTGCTGTGTTACTTTATCAATTCGTGCTCTATCACATCTTTGCCGTCGAAGTTATACTGTCACATGGTTCTGTAATATCTATGTTTTACACATGTTATGTCGTCATTTATGTTATCGCTCACACGTCAGTCGGACCGACGGATTGCATAGTGGAGGGCGAGGTCCTAAAATTAGGCGGCCCGACCGTTCTTCAAACATGGCAGAAAAAACATCTGAAACTTTATCCCAATCGATTGGAGTTCTACCCCAAGAATAGAGATGGGCAGATTGCCAAAGGAAAAGGTGTCGAGGTTGGTTAAAATTGTTACCCATTAGTATTATATTATTATTTATCGTTACTATAATTTTTGTTACAATTCTCAGTATTTTTAAGAGGTAACAACAACATTGAAACACAGCGCTGCTCAAAAATTGTATACTATACTTTACTATTTTTATTTATAATAATATGTTGTCCCCCCCCCTCCCCTTGTCAGTTGATACCAATGACAGATATTCTAGAAGTTTCTCCAGATTTCCAAAAGATGAACAAAACAGAGAACTGCATCGTCCTCTACATGAAAAATGAATCCAAGATCGCCATCACATCTCCGGTTATTATTTTTTTTTCGTCTGCGGTTCTGTTGCATTGTTTCTTGATGAATTTTGAGAAAATGTTTCAAGTTGGTTGATTGGTGGGTTGGTGGGTTGATTGATTGGTTGGCTGGTTGGTTGGTTGGTTGATTGATTGGCTTGCTGGTTGATTGATTAGTTAGTATTTATTTTTCTCATTTAGGACCGTGTTCTAATCAACCAATGGAAGGATGAGATGGTCAATGGATTCCGGCTGTCATCGCAGATTCTCGCCAACATGAATAAGAAGGTGTCGCTTGTTGTTGGTCGATTGATTGTGATTGATTGGTTGACTGACTAATTGATCGGTTAGCTGATTGGTTGGATGGTTAATTTAATTGATTGATTGATTGATTGGCTGGTTGGTTGGATGGTTAATTTAATTGATTGGTTGATTGATTGGCCGATTGGTTGGATGGATGGATGACTTAATTTATCGATTGGTCTTTCTCACTCAAATAAAAACCAGCAAAAATATTTATCAAGCGCAGAACCAATGTTTGTAATTCGTTTCATTTTAATCTCCACTAGGTAAGAAATAAATACGGGGCAGAGATGGGGGGTGATAGTGGCATGTTGCACTCTCTGGAAAAGTGCAGTAGTGAAGAGAGCTGAATTATATGAAGGCTGTTCCGATGGTGAATTATGAAGGATCTCAAAGTGAATTATGATCCGGATGTGAATTATGATGGAGTAGGAAGATGATGATGATGATGATGATTGGGACGAAAGATGAATTAATTGAGGGTCTTAGAGTGAATTATGAAAGATGATGATGATGAATGAAGATATTTAAATTCTGAAGTGAATCGTTAGATGGATGGATTTAATGAAAGAACGATAACAGATGAATGAATGGATAGGTGAATGGATTGATGGATGGATTGATGGATGGATATATGGATGGATGACAGTATTGAATTACTGTAGGGCACGTAGCTAGGTTGAAATCATCTTCAAAGAAATTATTCATTAATTTTTTTTTGATAAATAAATCTAATGACTAGATGATGATGATGTGTTGTTTGTTTTTTTTTTATCTATTGATAGATGTTTGAATGCATGAATGAATGAATGCATGAATGAATGAATGCACAAACGAATGAATGAGTGATAGATCGAACATTTGCATTTCTTCAGAATAGTTGTACAAAAAAAAAATTAAGAACACCATTTCATTCTCATAACATCGACTATATACATCTTCTGCTCTGATATTGTCACAACAACATTAATTGCTACGACCACTTCTACTACTATTACTTTTGCTACTACTACTACTACTACTACTACTACTATTTTAGTGAGTATTTTATAGTATTATTGCTGGAAGACAAACTTTTGTTATTATTACTTAGAACCAGATCAGGGGTGGGCAAACTTTTTGCTGTGAGGGCCGCATTGAGAACTATTTTACCTTTCAAGGGCCGCACATGTACTTAAATTGTACTTAAATAGCAAATATTTTCGACCCGGGGGAGAATTTTTTTAAGATTTGTGGTTCCTTTTTTTGGTCATAATGGCTGGCTGACGACCTCTTTTTTGACGACCCACCCCTGCACTTGATTGATGACTGTAAATAAACCAGTTTCGGAAATTATTGTTTTTATTATTATTGTTTGTTAATATTTACAAATTATTGTAACGTTTGCGATTTTATTATTATTATTATTATTATTACAATTGTTATTGTTGTTGATATTATTGTCATTTTCATTGATATTATTCAGACGTGTTTTAAAATCTATATAAAAAAAAATATGCGTTGATGTATTTATTGCTCTATGTTTATTTATTCATTCATTCATTCATTCATGCATTCATTATCCATTCAATCAATCAGTCATTCGTTCGTTCATTCATCCGTTCGTTCGTTCGTTCATTCATTTTTTTACTTATTTATCATTTGAAATTTGTTGAATTTTCAAAATTTTGCATCGTTCTCTGCAAACTAATTATTTTATTGAAGTTGTTGTTGAAGTTGTTGAGGTAGCTGTTGAAGTTGTTGTTGAAGTTGTTGTTGAAGTTGTTGATGTTGTTTTTTTGTTATTATTTTTCTCTTGTTTTGTTTATCAAGCAGCATTTAAGTAACACTTTAAACGCTAGTTTCGTTTAAATTCACTTCTAATCTTTTATTTAAACATTGGTATATATGTGTATATATGCCTGTATGTGTAAATGTATGTGTGCGTGTGTTGTGTATGCGTGTGTGTGTATTTATGTATGTGTGTATAATTACTTGGGAACAGTATTTTTTCGTCAATTCTATTCGTAACCATGATGATGTTCTACTCTGTTCTGTATATTGTTGTCGATATTTATATTTTAATTTCAATATTTTTCCCATTCTTACGTTTTATGACTAAATAAATAATTAAATTTAGTTGATTGATTGATTGATTGATTGGTTGATTGGTTGGTTGGTTGGTTGATTGATTGATCGATCGATTGATTGATTGATTGATAAAAAAAAACATTGTTATTCTGTTCAACATCGTTGTCTTTTTATATTCCGAACTTATATTCAATAATATACATATTGTGTGGATATGAAATATTTATATATGTATATGTTTATATATATTTATATATGGTTAATTGAAATTTTTCAAATCAGTGTATAAATAATATATTATATGTATATATATAATATATATATATATATATTTGTGTGTGTTTTTATGTGTATATATATATATATATATATATACACACAAACATATTTGTTTGTTCGTTCATTTATTCATTATTTTACGAAGAGAAGATGATGTATATAATTACAAAAAGACGATATATATATATATATATATATATATATATATATATATATATATATATATTCAGAACATTACGTGTGCAATAGTAAAATTGTCAGCAAGTTGGACAGAACTTTTTTTTTTTCTTCACTATTGAAAGTCAGATTTTGATATTTTGGATTTTAATAAATATGTACGTATGTATTATATTATGCGTGTTATTGTAGTTATGTTGTAAAATCTGTTATTATTATTATTTTATTATTATTATTTTATTGTTATTTTTACTAAGGTTATTATTGTTATTCTTTTTTAAAATGTTGTAACCGATACTTGTTTTTTTTTGTTGCTGTTGTATTTGTATGGTAACTTTTTGAAAAATGTTTCTCTAAGTAACGATTATTATTATTATTATAATAGTTATTATATTATGATTATAACTACTGTATTTATATATAATATATTTATTATGTCGTATTTATTATATTTGATAATATTATTTAAACAATTTTAGAATCATGAACGACAACTTAATTATATACGTTATTATGTGTATATATTACATAACTCATTGTACTAATAAACAACGAATGCTTATAGAAACTTTGTATGTATGTATCTATGTATGTATGGGTGTGTGTGTGTGTTTGTGTGTGTGTGTGTGTGTGTGTGTGTGTGTATAAATAATAAAAGTACATATAGATATATATAGGACAATTTTCATATTGGTTTGCTTATATATTTATAAATGTAATGATACTATATATATAATTCTACATAGTATTGTATGAATTCTACCGAGTGGTTGGCATTAATCAATTTAAAGTTTGTCTTTTCAATTTTCTGGGAATTGTTCAATTTGTTGAAAATAGATTCACTATCTAAGTTCGTCATGGAAATTTAATAAAACTTGTCATCCAAATTCATTATGCGGATAGGCCTTATTTCGGTTTTTCACAAATCATCTTCAGTGCAGGTATGGTTTATAGTTTCTTTAAACTAAGCAGAGTTAGTTCTTCAGCTAAATTACTTAGTTGGTGTCGTATTCTGCATTTTTGTTGTTGTCATTCCTTTGTTCTTCATTGTTATCGAAGTTAGTATTAAGGCGTCGAGTTGGTAATGATGTTATCATTCTTTGCTGGATGTTTATTTGGGGTTTATTGATATCTATTAGGGCAGACTCTGCAATTTTGAGATGCATTGTGTTGATGTTTTGATAAATTATTTTGTGTTGTTGTCAAGAATTTGGCAGCTTGTTGGAGTCGCATGTGCTGATTGTAAGTTATTGATAGTTGTTTTTGAATACATAGCTATTGTGCAAAATTATTTATAGCATTATTGACTACTTTTAATATAAAAGTTGTCGAGTTTTTATGAAAATTGTAAAACAAGATAAAGCTTAGGCCTTTTAACGGACCTAGGAAGATATATTTTTACTTTTGAATATTCAGTATCTTTTGTTGTTAGTCCACCATCTTAAACTTTTGCGATTATGTTTCAGTTATTTAATTGAATATATTAAGTTATTTAATGGTTTAGAGGATAAAAATTATAGAATTTTAAACTTTTACGACATGATGGAGGAACCGTTATCTGTTCATCAACTCGACCAGCCATTTAACACTTTAGGCGTTAGATTATCGGCAGGCAATGCCAACAGCAATAAAAATGATGATGTTCCTTTAACCCGGCCACTCTATTCCATGCCAGGAATTTTACACTTTCTCCAGACTGAGTGGGCCAAATTTGAGATGGACCGCGCTCAGTGGGAGATTGATAAAGCGGAGTTACAGGTCAGGCGGAAAAATAGTGCTCAACTCTGCTAACATTTTTAATTTAAATAAAAATTAATTAAATAATTAATAAAAATTAAAAATTGATATAAAAAAAATCACATAGTTGATAATAGAAGTAAGTTTTTTTGTTGAAATTTGTAGGCTAAGATAGCGTTTTTACAAGGAGAAAGAAAGGGACAAGAAAATGTTAAGCAAGATCTTATTAGGCGGATTAAAATGTTGGAATTTGCTCTTAAACAGGAAAGGTTATTGTAAAAATTTTAAAAATTATGATCCATTATAAAATTTCCACTTCAAATAAATTTTAAATCACACATTTTGCTTCCCTATATAAAAAGTGATTGCCTGTATTTATGATAATAATGTGCTAATTTCAGTTATTGATTTTTGTTCAAACAGAAACAAATATCACAAGCTCAAATATGGAACTGAATTAGATCTTGGCCATTTGACCTCTCCTACTTTTGAAAAAGAAATGAAAGGTCAATAAGTTTAAAAGATTAAAAAAATTGTGATAAAATCATTAATTAAATAAAAATATGTATATACTATGAAACAAATATATTAATTCACGTGCAGATGAGCAGAACATTCAAGAAAGCATACAATCAACTTCTAACAACAATGGCAAATGGAAACATGGAAGGCAGCTCCTAAGACAGTAACTATCATCATTTAGTTCTATCATTTTTATTACTGTCTTTTTCACTATGCTCTTTAAAAATGATACCAAATACAATTAACAGCAAAATACCCAACAAAAATACCGTAGATACCTACAGGAGATAGGGTACACAGATACCATCATAGATGTGAGGTCGGCCAGAGTTCGTCAGCTGCTGGGATTGCAGCCACTGAGTGATGAGTCGTCGAAAGCCAACTTAACTAATGGAGATGCTCAGGCTCCTAAAAGACCTCTGGATTCGAGGTCAGTGATGATTAATTTTGTTGTTTTAGTAATTTTTTGTTGTGCTTAATAGTCTCTTATCAGATTGTTATGCTACTTATACATGTGCATGTCGCACTACAGAGCCTACCCAAAGAAAGGCCCAAACAACATGGCTGCAGAGACAGGTCTGATGAACAGTGAGAACTCTATCATGGCTACCCTTGACTTTCTGTCCAATGCAGAAACCATCAATGATGATGACAATGACAACGACGACGACAGCGATGACATCAACATTGATGATGAGAAAGATCAAATAGTTATCAAAAAACCCAAGTTAAAAGTCAGTTTTTGTACTATTAGCCTAAGTTAGCTTGTTTTCACAAGCTAACTTAGGCTCGGTTAATATATCTCTCCTATCAAAAATTCAGGACAATAGCAACAGTAAGTTAGTGTCAGATGCAGACACAGAGGAGGCCCTGGCAGAGTTCAACTTTCTGGTGAATGATTCATCTGATGGGCTGCTGGATCATCGAGGGCTTGGAGATGGTGGTTGGTCGTGTGCTGTTTTGTGCTGTTGTTGTTGTTTTGTACTGTTGTTGTTGCTGTTGTGGTTGGTTGGTTCAGTTTATGTTTATCATTGCTGGGAAAGGTGTCCTGAAGAATGAAGGCAACAGCAGCAACAGTGAGGATTGGAACATGAACCCGCAGTTGATCAACAAACTTAAGGAGCAGTACATGAGGGAGAGGCAAAAGGATGGCAAAAAGAATACACCTAACTCACAAGAAAGTTAGGAAATTATATTTTTCCTTTTTAAATTTAAAATAAACTTTTGATTCTCACAAGTGGGGTTATTTTCAAAGTTCAAAATTATTCTTTTTTTTCTCTAATTCAGGGCCTAAACGATCGACACTTCAGGCAATGTTAGTGAACTTGGAAAACGAAGATGGAGGTCCAGCATTACAATCAGGAAACACAAGTCCACCACGAGAAAACGGAGGTACTGACGTTGTGGAGTCTGATATTTTTTAATTAATAAAATTATGTTAATTGTGTTAATTTATGCAGGTGTCCAGGTGATGATGAATTTAGCCAATAATGATGAGGATGCTTTGGAAGCTGCTCTGGGGTTGGGTGAGCTTGCAGCCTAACCATCACTAATGATGCTGATTTGTTGTCATATGAGGTATATGTATTGTTGAATTATTATCCATGCTCATGACGATTTAGATGTAGATATAGATAACGTTTGTATGCATGTATATATACAAATGTTCTAGTAGTAGTGATGATTTTTGTTTTATTTTTAAAATTTTTATTTTGCTACCCAGATGGGTGCATCTAAAGATATACACAGAAATCCATGGAGTGCCAAGTACACATTGAGAAGGTAGATACATCTAGACATATATCCATCCATCCGTCCATCTATCTCTATATCTATCTACATTATCATGAATGTTATTGTTGCTATTATTTTTCAGCCATTTTGATGGGATTCGGTCTTTGGTGTTCCACCCCGTCGAGCCAGTTCTTGTTACAGCATCCGAAGATAGCATGCTGAAGTTGTGGAACTTGCAGAAGCCAGTACCTGCTAAAAGGTAACAACGATAAGAATATCTAAAAATAATTCAGCTCTATCAAATAATAATAATTATGGTGATAATGTGGTGGTTGGAAGCTTTGTTATAGTTCAATTTTAGTTGATTTCATCATTCTTTTTTTGTTTTGTTCTTCAGGGCAGCTTCGTTTGATGTCGAGCCAGTGTACACTTTCCGGGGTCACGTAGGGCCTGTCTTGACCCTGGCAATGAGTGCTACTGGTGAGAATTGTTTCAGTGGCGGGCTTGATGGGACGATAAGGTGCTGGAATATACCCAACTCCAATATTGATCCCTACGATTCGTTCGGTTGGTTACTGCCAGTTGCTTGTTATTTCAAACTGTTTCTTTGACATTATGAAGACCTTTTCATTACAAATAATAACCTATCACCACCATGATGGATGACTCATTTTCACTACTCTAAACAGATCCGAGCGTCCTGAACACGACGATATCAGCCCATAGTGATGGCATCTGGGGCCTCTCCATGCACAGTGGCTGTGTACATCTCCTCTCCTGTTCACCGGATGGCACTGTCAAACTCTGGGACCCCACCATTCGAACACCACTCCTCGATACTTTCCTCATTAGCTCTGGTTGGTTGGCTATTCAGCTTTGATTGATTCTATTTGTGTCAAAGTTTTTAAGTGTGGACGTGGGAAGTTGAAGTCTTGCTTCATACTGTGATGGTTATTTGCTTTTCTGGCAATACAACAATATTATTTTTTTCCCTTTTCAAATGAATGTAAGTGAAAAAACTGAAATATTTTTAATGACATCATCATCATGGATATTTGTACCCTCTGCACAGAACCAGGTGTGCCAACAAGCATAGATTTTGTAAGATGTGAGACAAATCAGATCGTCGTATCGTACACATCATCAAATACTTACCTGTACGATATCGAGAAAAAGAGACCAATCATTTGCCTGGAAAATAAGCTGGGACCTGATGGTTTGAGATTTTTTTTTAGGGGATTTTGGTTTCAGTTTATGAATGTTTTGGTTTTTTAGATTTGCTTGTTAATTTTATTAAATCTGGTGCATACATTGCATTGAATTGCATTTTCTATGAGTTTATGTAAATTTTTTTCCAACTTTCTTTCTCTCCCAAAAAGCATCAGCATCGGCTGCACATCAAAACCACCAAGTGAACAGGGTCATATGCCACCCGACACTTCCCATCACCATCACCGCTAATGAAGATAGACACATCAGGTTCTTTGATAACAATTCAGGTACTGCAATCTTTTCCATTCAACATTTACTTATCTGTCTGTCTGTCTGTCTCTCTGTCTTACTGTTCGTCTGTCCGTATCTGTCTATTCGTTTATTTAGTTGTTTCTTTCTTATTATACGGTTTTAATTTATGTATGCGTGCTACTGCATCATCTTCATCGTCATCTTTACCATGCCATCCCAATTGAACAGGTAAAATGATTCACTCAATGGTGGCGCACCTTGATGCTGTAACATGCCTGGCCATCGATCCAACTGGATTGTACTTGCTTTCTGGCAGTTAGTAATTTTTTTGTTGTGTCTTAGTATGATTTAAAATACTACTTTTATTACTACTACTACTGCTGCTGTTGATTCTGCTAATTACTGTTAGCGCTCCCCCATACCTTACTGCTACATTAAAACATTACAGGCCACGACTGCAGCATTCGTCTGTGGAACCTGGAGACGAAAACGTGCGTGCAGGAAATGACGTCACACAGGAAGAAATTCGAAGAGTCGATACACGATGTGGCTTTCCACAGTACCAAGCCCTTCATCGCTTCGGCCGGGGCAGATGCCCTTGCCAAAGTTTTCGTTTGAGTACAGCTTACTGCTACTTGTGCGATTTTGTTCTTGTACTGTTTGTTTGTTGTTGGTTGTTTTGTCTGTTGCTGGTGTGCCTGCTGATGAATGGCCCGTGATGGGTTTCTTCTCTCTGCTTTTCATTTTCTCTAAAGATAGGATGGCTGAGAAAGAGAGAGAGAGAGAGAGAGAGAGAGAGAGAGAGAGAGAGAGAGAGAGAGAGAGAGAGTAAGAGAGAGAGAGAAGAGGGAGTGGTATTTTCTTCAAGTGTAATAAAGGTAAAAAAAATAAGTTAGGCATAAGTATGTTTGAATTATTTTTTATTTGATAACAATGCTGATGTTATGGGTATTTTTATCGATGCGTGTGTGTATTTTTGTGTGTGCGTGCGTGCGTGTGTGTGTGTGCGTGTGTGTGTAAACTATGATAAAATATATAATATAATAGACGAATGAGTTGATGATAGATTGAATGGATTGTTAATTGCTTGGGCGAATGACGTAATGAACTTCAATCGCTAGATAATTTGTTTGCGTGAAAATGAATGAACACATTTTGATGGATGAACGAACGAATGAACGAGTGAACGAACGAACGAATGAGTGAATGATGGGATAAAGTTTAATACATTGCATTACAAACACTTACAAACGTTAAATGAACAACATTAATAATGACATTAATGTGCGTACACTATTTAGTTGGGACATTTTTTTAGTACTAACGATAAAGATTCTGTTTTGCTAGTTTAATTATATATATATATATATATAATATGTATGTAGGTATAATATATATATATATATATATATATGTGGCTTGTTCATACATTAAATATGTAGTATTTGATCCTTGCACATAATTCAATAGCGGTGATGATGGTGGTGATTAACAACAAGAATGATAATAATTAAAATTATTATTAATAATAATATTTGAAATTATTATTATTAATATAGTAGCGAATAATTATAGTAGTAATAATAACTGACTATAATAATTTATATTGTTATTATTATTTCAGTTTTAAAAGTTTTTTAAATTTATTTATCCTGTCCGCTCGTTCATTTATTTTTGTATGGGCGATTTATAAACCGATTTTTAACTAGTGAAAATGATGACGACGACGATGATGATGACGATGATTTTTTTCTCGCTTTCACTGATTAAATCAAATCAAATTATTATTATTATTGTTATTATTATTATTGTTATTATTGGTGTTATTATTATAGCGTGTTAATTTATGATATTTTATTTTATTTTCACACACACACTTCTTTAAAAAAAATAACTAAAAATCAGCTTTGTATGAAATATTCTTTTTTTGCATATAAACACTTATGTAGTTGTATATGGGTGTGTGTGTGTTTGTTTGTGTATGTATTTGTTTGTCTTTCTGTGTATGTGCTTGTTCGTTTGTCTCTTTCTTTGTTTGTTAGCTTGTACGTATTTATGCATGTGTGTATGTATGTATGTATGTATGTATGTATGTATGTATGTATGTATGTATGTATGTATGTATGTATGTATGAATGTATGTATGAATGAATGTATGTATATATGTATATTTGTTTGTTTGTTTATGTATATATTTATTCAATTCTTTAAGTATTGAAGTTTATTGAAGAATGAATAGACATTTCTTTAGAAAAATAGTAATAATAATATTAATAATATTGTTGTTATTATTTTTATTATGAAAGGTAATTGATCATATTTAGTGGCGTAATTTAACTTTATTTACAATCAATTTCAGTAATTTTACTCCTAATTAAACCTAATAATAAAAAAAACAATTTAGGATATATGGATGATTGATTGATGAATGGGTAGATATATATGGATGAATGAATGGGTGAATGAATGGATGGATGGATGGATTTTATAAATAAACTTTATCGGAATGTTTATAACACTGTTTGTTTGTTTGTTTGTTACTACTACTACAACAACAGTTAACTTTGTTATCATTATTCCTAAATACTTTAATTATTATTAGTATCATCACACTGTAGTAATTCCTGTTCTCTAACTCTAAATATACATTCATTCATTCATTCAATCATTCATTCAATCATTCATTCATTCATTATTAGACTTTCAGTCATTTCATTCATTCATCCAGTCATTCATTATTATTATTAGACATTCAGTAATTCATTCTATGATTCGTCCATTCATTCATTCATCCATTCATTCATCCATGCATCATATCAACGAATCATTAATTCATTCATTCATTCACACTGTGAATTGCAACATTTCCTATAGATTAATATAAGTATATGTGTGTTTATGTGTGTTTTTACTGTTTTTTTTTATGTTTTTTCAAAGCAACATTGGAAATCTGCCGGTATGTACTTTATGATAAAATTTATTATTATTATTGTTTACTGTATTATTATTATTATTATTGTTGTATTATTATTGTTATTATTTTGAGTGTTAGTTTCGGTTTTTCTTAGTTTATTAGATGATTTGATATCTTTGATTGTTTGATTTCTATGTTACTTTCTTTCGTTCTTACTTCTTTTTATTACTATTAGTATTTATTATTATTATTATTATTCATAATAATTTTAGCCCTTGAACTATTCGACTATAATTAATAAATTCATCTCCTCATCATCATTATTATCTATTGTTTTGTTTATTGTTATTATTTTTAAAATTCAAATTTATATTACATTGAAATTCTTTTTGTCAATTTCGTTAACTTATGATAACGCTTCGATATATATATATAAATATATACATATATATATATATATAGGTGTGTGTATGTATATATATATATATATATATATATATATATATGTATATTATGTGTATTTGTGTTTATTTATATATAATTGTTCATGTATTAATTTTATGATGTGATTTCGGTACATATATATGTATGTATACATATAATTCTGTATATATATATTTATATATATGTATAGGTTTGCATACATATATATATGTGTGTGTGTGTATCTATATGTATATGTGTGTATACGTATGTATGTATATGTGTGTACATACACATGTACATACATGCATACCTACTTTATATAAGTGTATATTGAGTAATGCAAATAAAAAGTTAGTTTCCTTGAGTAAGTAATTATTATTAAATGAATTAATGATTTGGAATGGGAAGGTTGAGGTTGAAAATACAAAAAGTTGTGTGTTTGCGTGCGTGTATGTGTGTGTATGTATGTATGTATGGTATGTATGGTATGTATGGTATGTATGGTATGCATGTATGTATGTATTAATGAATGTATTTCTTTATTTTAGCGAAATTACATGGCATACAACAGCTTTAACGTTAAACCATTGAACACCGTGTAATTCCAATAACGCAATGTCAAGGTTATTAATTATAATTGAACGTAATTATGCGGAATAATTTATGTGGCGCTGTTTTCTTTGTCGGTGGCCTTGCCGCATTTTGCCTCTGGCTTGTTTTTAATCTCTCCGGGTCTCCTGTTCAACTTCTGCAGCGCTGTTAACTTCATGCAGTGAAACCCCTCTATTTCATTATTATTGTTGTTATTATTATAATTATTATTATTGTTGTTGTTGTTATTATTGTTATTATTATGTGAATATGTATCATTATTTAAAGTTATTTAACAATGGCAGTAGAGTGAATTGATTCAATTTACTGCTAATTGGATTACAATCCGGGACGATGGTGGTGACGTCAGCGGAATTTTGATGACGATAACCAAAAACAACAACAATAATAATAAAAACAACAATAATAATAATTAAAATAATAGTAATAATAATAAATCCCAACTACTTCCACCTCCGTGCTGGAGCCTTCCGTGGGCTAGGATATCATTAACATCCGATAAGATATCCTTCATTCCGCCACTTCCAACGCCATCATTATCATCAGCGCCGTCAACATTCTCCTTGGTATCATTATCATTACCATCGTCGTCGTCGTTGGTGTCTTTTTTCTTGGCATACCCTTCCAAGACTTCGTCCAACTTCTTTTGAATGTTCTCGAAGCGATCGCTGTTGTTGTTGAATTGTTGTTGTAGTTGTTGTTGAATTGTTGCTGTAGTTTTTGTTAGTTGTTGTTGCAACATGACCAGAATTATCATCAAAAATATTATTTTCGCTGCCTGCCATCATTGATGTCATCATTAACATCAGCAGCAACAGCAAAATTATTACTGTCATCGTCATCATAATGGTCATCATCATCGTCGTTATCATTATCATTACGAAAACTCACTTTCCCATATAATCAATTTCATTCCTTTCCCAGTTGTACTGCCTCTGCCTCTCTCTCAGGTAGAATTCAGTGTGGGAAGCCAAACTCCTCACCCGCAGATCGGTCAGTCTGTTGAGCTTCAAGTCACTTGTTCGCGGTAGTTTGGGCTGTTGGTTGGTTGGTTGATTGATTTGTTAGTAGGTTGGTGGGTTGGCTGATTGGTTGGTCGGTTGGTTGATATTTTAATGAATGAATGAATAGTTGATTGATTGATCTAAATTGTAATTAAAAAAGATTGAATTAATAAACGAAAGAATGGATGAATGGCGTAATGGGCAAACTAACAAACAAGCAAACGAAAAAAACCCAAAATTACCCATTCAACAACATCCAAAAATAATATCCCAAGGAATTTTCAACAAACCTGGACCGCAGACATGAAAATATCCCACCATAGTTGCAACAATTCCATGTTTTGAGTGACCTGGAACGGTTGGCAGATGACTCTTTGTGTTGTTTCATTCCATTCATGATCCCAGGGTTTGGGCTTTCCAAGGTAGTGAACGATCTGAATCAATCAATCAATCAATCTGCCAGCCAGTCAGTCAATTAATCAATCAATCAACTAATCACTCATTCAATCAATTTTTAGCGCAATTTTTACAAACTTAAAATTGTAATTACAAACAAGAAAAGTGGTTAGATAATTTGAGAATTTTTCGTATTTTATTTCATTAAACGATTGCACGGTATCGCATGGTATTAACAGCCAAATTCAACAGCAACGACAGGAACAAGACCAACGTCCCACCAACAACAAACACCCCTTAGTAACCTTAATCTCGTCACCGAATTTCTTGAGGGCCGGTTTGTAAGAATAGTAGGAGTGCCAGGCCAGGTTGTAAGTGAAGGGCAGATGGTATTTGATGTCTTTGGTGGCCCAGTCGGAGAAAAATAAATTCAGCAAGCCCTGGTCGCCG
>NW_008703893.1:2949275-2964757 GCF_000326865.2 Helobdella robusta
AACGATTAAACGAACGAACTTTTTGAAAATATAAAGCTGCCTTATAATAATGCTTCAAATTCATCAGCTTATATCCCTCAGACTTATACTGATTAACCTGGATATATTTAATTTTGATGAAATATATTATCGAATTTGCAAATTTTATTAATAAAAATTAATATTGTTATAACAAAGATGTCTTATTTTGAAAATTTTGAATGATTTTTAACGAAATTTGAGTCAAAATTTCAAAAGTCTAAACTGGAATTGAAGGCAGATTTTCCAGTTCTTCAGCAGGTTCGTCATAATAGTTGTCCTCCAAGAAATTTATCAAATTTCTTGGATTATTCATCATTTTATTGATTACTGTTATAATAATAGATAATTATATTATTTATATTTATTTCAATATTCTTAAAAACTGAATTTATTTTAAGAATTTTAAAATATAATCAATTTATACTCTGTCCATTTAAAATTTAAATGCCATTATGTTGTAAACAACTAACGTAGTCTGAATTTGAAGAATCCAGTGAAAAACAAAACTCAACTTCTATTTATTCATCATGATTTATTTAATTTAAACATTTTTAAACATAAAAATTGATATAAATTTGCTGTAAAAATGTCAAATATATAATCAAATCCATCATACTAGTAAATTTAGGCAGTGTAAATTTAACAATTAATTACTTCAATTCACTTTCGAACATCGTTTACTTTCATTTCAAAAGTAAATTTAAGTTACCCTTACTGCGTAACTCGTGTTTTTCAACAATTCGGTTACGATTCTGTCTAAATTTTCGCTTCAAAACTCTCAAAATTTAATAGTAATATTAATAATTATTTTTAATTATAGATTTTAAAAAATGGACGTTTTAAGACCGCCGATTTTCACCGTGAAAAACATACGATACCGGAGAAATAAATATTCTGCCGAAAATGGGTTTTTTGGGAATGATGATGGAAGTTCTGCAAATGCTGGCAAAGTCCCAGCCCCAGTTGAAGAGGCAAAAATCATGAGCCGAGTTGAAGGTTAGGGGACTGAGTATGTTCGTCCGGATAGTAATTTTGTCTTTTTTAAAACTTTTTTATTTTAATGTTTATTTATCTTTATCTTTTATTTAGTTAACAACTCTAATCAACTTTTATTAAATTTTCAATGGTCCTCTACTGCTATTCTAGTTTAATTTCTAACACCATCATGATTTATTTAAAAAAATTAAACTTTACTAAACTAATGCCATGTTTCTTATTTTTATTAAAACTTTTATTAAAAAAAATTTAAACGAATAAATTGGATTAACATTAAAATTAAAAATTTGAAAAATTTTCAATTAACAGCCTACGACATGTATGATGATGAGCGCTGTGACAGTTGCGATTTCCCTATAGAAGATATAAATAGCAAGAGCTTCCGGGCCAAACTCGAGATACCAAGTCTATGTTTTAGGCACATTGTTGGCCACAAAGGAGAAACGAGGAGGAAAATTGAAGAGGCCACCAATGTTAAAATAAAGCTACCCCCAATTGGGCAAGAGGGTTCAGTAGGTGAGTTTCTGCTGATGAAAAAATTAAAATACAAATCACTTTTTTATTGTCATTCATTCATTCATTCATTCAATGATTGATTCATCAGTTATAACAGGACAAGACAAAAACAACATAGCATCAGCATGCACTCGAGTTATGTTGATAGTCGAAGCCGAAAGGAAGAAACAGCCGTTCAGCCATTTCGTCTCTTTCTCAGTCGCCACTAACGAAATTATAAATAATTTTTTGTCATTTAAAGAAGGCGTTCTCAAGGATTGTGACGTTAGTTGAGTTGGATATTATTTGTTATTTTTGTTGAAACAGTGTAATAGTGTCATTATAAATTTATCTGTCCAACTAGTTGGTCATCTATTTATTTATTATTTATCTATTTATTCATTCATTCATTCATCTATTAATTCTTTTTTTCATTTATTCATCCTTTTATTTTGACCCGTCGTTATTACACTATAATTGTTATAAATTATAATTTTTAGATTAACTTTCAATCGAATTTTGGTGATTGGTTTTTTTTTGGGTACAGGCTAAAGGAATCGATGAGACAATATTTCAAAACCCTAGCAAGCTGCATATGACGTTGGGCGTCATGGTCCTGCTTGATAGTAAGGAGGTTGAGAGAACTGAGCAAGTTATAAGGGGCTGCAGAGAGGAATTGAAGAAGTTAGTAAGGATGCATTCGTTCATTCATTCATTCATTCATCTATTCATTCATTCTTTCTTTCTTTCATTCATTCATTCAT
Source organism: Helobdella robusta (assembly GCF_000326865.2). Lineage (NCBI taxonomy): Eukaryota > Metazoa > Annelida > Clitellata > Rhynchobdellida > Glossiphoniidae > Helobdella > Helobdella robusta. The sequence continues at coordinate 2,951,552 of NW_008703893.1, forward strand.
TATTTCATTCATTCGTTCGTTCGTTCGTTCGTTCATTCATTCATCCATTCATTCATTCATTCATTCATTCATTCATTTATTCATTCATTTATTCAGGTCCGGTCTATTAGACAAACCGCTCTCCATAAAGTTGAAAGGTCTGGAGTACATGAACGATGACCCGTACTCCATTGACGTTCTTTACGCTAAAGTCTTCTGCGATGATGATGATGATGATGATGCTGGTGATGGGGGTGAGAGTAGAAGGAGAGATAGTGAAGGAAGGTGAGAGAAGTTTTCGAGACGATGATGACGACGATGGTGATAACTTTGGCTGATGAGGCTGATATTTATAGTGATTATTATACAGTGGCGTCAGTGCTGTGCTAGCCTTAATATTTCTGCTATTCCTTTTATTATTATCATCATTTTTTATCATCTTGATTTGTTTTATTATCCTCCCCAGCAGACTTCAGCACATCTCTGATAGCATCACTAATCCACTAATCTCGGCCGGCCTAATGACAAAGCAGTACGACCACGTCAAACTCCATGTAACTCTGATGAACACTGCATTCAGGAAGGAAAACGTCTGTGACGCTAGCTCTAAAATTACTACTACTACTACTACTACTACTACTACTACTACTACTACTACTACTACTACTACTACTACTACTACTACTACTACTACTACTACCTCTATTAGTAGTAGTAGTGGTAAAAGTAATAGTAATAGTAGTATGGGTGGTTGTGGTAGAGGTTTTAACAGTAGCAGTAGTAGTGGTAGAGATGGTTTCAAAGGTAGAGAGTGCTTTGATGGTACAAAAATTTTTGAAAAATTTCGAGATTTTTATTTCGGTAGCTTGGATCTAGACAGGGTGCACATTTCTAGAAGGTTTTCTACTGACAATAAGACAGGGTACTACACTGACGATGGCTTGGTCATGTTGCTGGGATGATGTTGTTGTTGTTGTTGTTGTTGTCGTCGCGGTGATGTTGGTACTTTGATGGTAATGCCATTAATGTTGTTGTCGTCTTCGTCATGGGTATGTTGTCATTGTTGTTGTTAATTGTTGTTGTTGTTATTGATGTTGTTGCTGTAATAATTCAACAGCTGTTAATGATTTACGTTAAGAACTGAAAGACCTGCCATCATAGACAGCAATAACTTTTTAATAGCCAGAGGCTTTCTACTGTTACTCCATTAATTAGTGTTGTCGTTCTATCATGATTACTATTTAGTATTATTTGTTATTATTATTAATATTATTATTGTTTTTATTATTATTATTATTAGTAGTAGTAGTATTGTTACTTATTATTGTTATTATTAATTTGAGTTTCTGTCAAAAAATGTTAGCAATTAATTGTGCCTTGGGCCTTGTTGCTATTTGAAATATTTCAAAAATTCTTCATTTAAGTTTAACGCTGGCTGTATATAGATAAGTAGATAAATTGATACAATATTATATATATACATGTATATGTTATATATATATATATTTATATGCCTTTGTTCGTTTGTTTAAATGTGTGTGTGTGAGAGAGAGAGAAAAGTGTGTGTGTGTATTTGTGTGTGTGTGTGGTGGTGTGTGTGTGTTGTGGTGTGTTTGTGTATGATATTTTACCACCGTGAATCACTTGTCTAAATGAAATGTGTGTGTGTGTGTTTATACGTTTGTATGTGTGACTATACATGTGTGTGTGTATGCACGTGTATATATGCCTTTTTGTACGTGTGTGTGCTTGCTTTTAATTTAAACTTAATGGGATTGATTTTGACACATTCATTGCGGAGACATTTCAAATGCCAACATGCAAATGTGTGTATTTCTAGGTATTTTTGCATGTGTGTGTGTATTTGTGTGTGTATGTGTGTGTGTATACGCGCGCGCGCATGATGAAGTGATCGTGACGTTATTTGAACCTGGGTTGTCAGGTTTGAATTATATTTTTAGTAAATTATATTATTAAAATATAAATTTTATAAATGTTCTCTCTCTCTCTCTCTCTCTCTCTCTCTCTCTTTTACTCTTTCTTTCTTTATAAATGTACTAATAAAGAGAAATAAAAAAAAGAAAGAAGGTCAGAGAGAAAGAGAGAGAGAGAGAGAGAGATGCAACACACTCGTGTAATACACAAACTGATAGCAAACGCTCGAATTAAATTTGAATTGGACACAAAAATGTTACATTCTTAATCATCCCTCTCTCTCTTTTCTTTCTCTCTTTTCTCTCTCTTTTCTTTCTCTCTCTCTCTCATTTCTTTCTCTCTTTTCTCTCTCTCTCTTTTCTCTCTCTCTCTTTTCTCTCTCTCTCTTTTCTCTCTCTTCTCTCTCTTTATGTTATGTTTTGAAACGTGGTTGGGGCGATACTATATAGACAGATTTAGACATAGTTTTACGATTCGTGCTCTGAGATATCTTCACCTAAATTTAAGGTTTTTTACGGTATTTAAGCGTAGGTATATTTGTATTTACGTATATTTACTTATTTGTATATGAACTTTTAATGACGGGTTAGTATCGTGACGTTGTGTTTGCATTTGCCTTTGTTAGTTTGCATGTTTTCATTGGCGTGTTTGCATATGCGAGGTGTGTGTGTATGTGTTTGTTTGCATTTTTTGTTAATGTGATATTGTTTATTAATTTTTATTTTTTTTCTATACTTTTTTCTATATTTCCTTATTTCACCGGACTATTCCTCTGTTTCTCTCTCTCTCTCTCTTGCTATCTGTCCATCGATTTATCTATTCTTCTCGTGCTCTTTCTTTCTATGCTTCTTTCTATTTGCATACCCCCCCCCTCTCTCTTTCTCTCTCCATATTTAAACTGAATAAAATTAAATTATAAAATATTATTAATAAAAATTATTAAATTTAATAACTCATAATCAAGTTGGTGGCTGGCGAAGCGAATATATAAAACTCCACTAGTTAGTGCAAAATGAATTGCTCCAAGAAACAGAAACAATTGTCAATGAATCAAAACCGTTATTATTATTTTTATTATTTAACCAATCCTCATATATATATAAATATATATAAATATATATATGTATATATATGTATATAGACAGTTGGATAGTCAAGTGTGTGTAAATGTATGTATGAGTGTGCATGTGTATAAATGTATGAGTGTGTATGATTGTGTGTGTGTATGCAGCATGGTGTGTGTGTGTATGTATCAATGGGTATTATGAGAGCTTATAATTGATATAAGCCTTCTGGTTGTCTTTAATAAATCTCGAACACCGTCAAGTTAAACATTTCTATTTTTACATTGTTACTATAATTAATTAAAATGCCATTATTAATTTTAATTAAGTAACTAATTTATTAACTAACTAGTTAATTAATTAATTGGATAATTAATTTATTTGTAAAAGTATTAAACAGTTTTTTTAATTTGTTAAACCGTCTTTTTATAAGTTTTTGTCTCCTTTTGTTAGTTCATTTTTTAGTATTAAAATAATAACAAGAATAACATTAATAAATAATAAATATTATCAATAATAACAGCAATAATTAATAACAATTATAAAAACCTGACCCTGACGCTCGTGAAAAGAGTTTGCCTGATTAAATTGACTTGTCAACAAAACATTCATACTTCTCTAATTAATAATAATTCACAAGTACATAGATACTCACACACACACGTACACAAACACACAGACATACATAGACACAGACATAGACACACACACAAACAGACACACACACAAACAGACACACACACAAACAGACACACAAACTTAGTCATATTTTGACGGAAATTTATTTTCAAGGGAAGTTTAGTGTGCGGGTTCTTTTCTTACTATGGGGGTTCTGAGGTAATGATATTTATGTTATTTTTTTATCTTTAATTTTGAAGTTAGTTTTATTTATTTAAATTATTTCAAAGTTTTTATTCCATTCATTATTTAATCTATTTATAATAATGCGATATTATAATGAGGCGTGTCGTCATGTTATTTACAAGTTAGATATCCTATATACACACGCACAAACACACACACACAAACAACAACAAAACAGGTCATCAACAACACGGGTAACCAGGACAGCAGCAGCAACAACAACAAAACTACTAATACCGCTGCTAATATTGTTATTGCTACCTAGCCAACAAATTGATGCGTTTGGCGACAAAAATGACGTCACAACGATGTCATCAATGTCAAATTTTGTCACTCTCGAAGCAACTACCACTACTACAACAGAAGCAGCTGCTACTATTGCTACAACAACTGCTATTACTACAACAGCAGCAACTACAACAACGACAACAACTACTACATCTACACCAAAAACTTTTGCTGAAACTGTCGCAGCTTTTGTTACTACGGTAAATGATAACGCTGTTGAAGCTACTTCAGTTCCAACCACAAATACTATTCCTAGTTTGAGTAGTAGCAGTGAATGTACTCACATTCATACTTCAGACGACAACACAGTTGCTACTTATAAAAAAGATACTGACTCAGAAGATGACAATTCAAGAAACAATATAATCGCGAACGTTAAAGTTGCAGAAGTGTTTAGCGGCGGTGCGACTAACAGCCGAGCGTCTGGGGGTAAGAAAATCGAAACGAGACAGGATTGGATGGCTGGCAGTCCGAGGATACTGGATGTGGTCAAACCGGATGTTAATGCCCTGGTTGCAGTCGGATTCATCGTCGTCATCTTCTTCCTCTTTGTCGTAGCTACACTGATACACGCCTACATGAGGTATATGTGAGAAGTTTGCACGCACACACACACACACACACACGAACGTACACACACACACACACACACACACACACACACACGTACACACACATACAAATAGAAACAACGTTTATATGGACTGGCACATCATAGATACGTTCTTCGATGCTGGTGGCAATGTTAATTTCCTGATGGTCACCTGTCTAGTTGTCGCCAGATGGCTATGGACGGGCTCCATTGTGGTCAGCACTGCCAGCTTTCAACTCGTGAGAAATTATGGTTTTTGCTAATTATAAATTTACTAATTATGAATAATTATAGTATTTATGATTAATTATAGTACTTGAAAATAATTATGCTACCCATAAGGAATTATGATACGTGTAAAAATTATAGTACTTTTGGTTATTAATGATACTTATAATTGATAACGAAGTGATACTTCAAGCAATCATGATACTCACTCGCGTAAAAATTTTTATAATATAAACAATTACAATGATGCTATCATCCCTATTTTTCCAGGCCCACATGGGGGGGCAAGTTTGGTACACCATCTGCGGTTCGATTCCCGTCATCCTTTCCACCATTTTGTCATTCAGGATTAGGTTCATCGCTCCTGGCGCCAAAACTTTTTTGCAGGTTTTAACAGAAACGCACACACAGACACAAGACACACGCACACACACACGCACACACACACGCACACACACACGCACGCAGGTCATAAAAGCTAGGTTAGGGACGACATCGCACATCATGTTGATCTCGATCGCCCTCCTAACCAACTTCACACTCGCCACAATGGTCCTGTCTGAGGCGGCCAGGATCGCTTCAGCTCTCTGCACCGGTCTGCTTATTTATTTATTTATGACGTCATCAATAAACGAATGAATGGATGGACGGATGAGTGAATGTAAGAATGAATAAATAAATTAAGAACTAAATCAGAAAAACTCCCATCTCTTATTGATAATTTAAAAACTGACCGGTACATAATGACGTAACGCACTCACATAAAAAACAGACGTCAACATCTACATCATGGCCGCCATCTTGGTTCTCACCGGATGTTTCAGTTCGACGATTTCAGGGTTGGGCGGGTCAATTTATTTTTCCTACTGCGTCTGTACATTCGTCACTGGCTCCATGCTGGTCTACTTCCACAGCCTTACTCCCACTTCCAAATTTTATACCGACTTCTTGACCGCCATCAATAACTGTTCAGGTTGGCTGTGTTTCTTGTGTATGCCTTGTGTTTTATGCTGCACTGTTCTGTTTGTAGTGTTTGATTGTACATTTAATTTGTACATTTTATTGTATTTCCACGTACAACTATAAAAAAAATACACACACGTATGCAAAGACGTGCACAAACACTCAATCGCATCATACCCTCCCTTCATTAGGTTCAACTTGCGATCTTTTCACAGATAAGTTGCCAGCCGAACAGATCGGCATGCCAAGACTGAACTCGAAATCAATCCTTATATTCGCTTTCATACGACTACTCAGTGAGTACCTATTCATATAAATTTCAAAGAAAGGAGGCGATGATGATTAAAATAATGGCGATGATGACGACGACGATGAGGACGATGTTGATGATGATGAGGTTGATGATGATGAGGTTGATGATGATGAGGTTGATGATGATGAGGTTGATGATGATGAGGTTGATGATTTGAAACCACCAGGCGGTTTCAGTTCGACTGTGACGGACCAATCGTTTTGGATGACTGCAGTCGCCACTAGGCCTACATCAACCGTCAAGAGCCACATTCTCGGCGGCTTCTGTTGGTTCTTCATATCCATCACCCTTTCCTACGTATTCGGTATCGTTACCGGTTCGATGCGGATCGACATGAGACCGACTCTCTTCGCTAACGAATCAACCGTTTTTCATCTCAGTAGCCTGCCCGGTAATTTGTGCATCTCTTTCACGCAGCTTGCTTCGTGATTCAATGAAAAATAGTTGAATAAATTTTTTGTAAAATTGCTGATAGAGAGTCGTTTTAATTTTATTCTCGCTTAAAATATTATTAATTACTTACTTAATGAATGAATGAATTAATTAATTAATTAATTAACATTCATTCATTTATTCATTTGTTCGTTCGTTTGTACGTTCGTTCGTATTTTTCTCCAGTATTTTTTACTCTCGATTGTAAAAAAATTTAAAAAACATTTTTCCATCCCGACCAGACGAACTGATAGCCATAGCTTCTCAGAAACTTCTGGATCAGCTGGGCAGTTTCATAATCTTCTGTCTCGTCTGCTTCCTCTGCCTCGCCTGCCTCACCCCTCAACTGCTCTCGCTCAGCTCCATCATCATCTACGACATCTCCATGACCTACTTGAAGCCATTTGAACCCTACGCTGAACTCATTCAGTCCAAGGCCACTAAAAGAAAGAATAATAATCTGCTTGACGCTGGATTCGATGACGATGATGATAGCAATAATAATAAAAATGACAACAACAACAACAACATTAATAATAATAACAACAACAATGTAAATAGTAATAATAATAACAATAATAAAAGAAGCAAGATGAACAACAACAATGACAAGAAAATTAACTCTGACGATAAAAATAACAATAATGCCGATTTAGATGGAATCAATCTGGCGACATTCGAATCGAAACCGAAACCGAAAAAACCGATGGCTAGAAACTTCGGTATCGTCGGTAATTCCGAAGACAAAATGAAGCTACTGGAACTTTACCTCAACAGACAGAGCCAGGACTTCCGAACGAAAACATTTTCAACCATCGTTTGTTCAGTGATCGTATTCGGCCTCACTTATCTAGTCATTTTATGGGGAGTTGAATCTCTCTGGTTGCTGAGTTTGATGGGAATATTCACATCCCCATGCATCGCACCGGTCTGTTTAACATTCTTCTGGAAGAAAGCAAACGCGATAGGAGTTGTGCTGGGTGTGTCGGTCGGTTTGTTAACATCTCTGGTCGTCTGGTTCACTTTCATGTTTTTCTATCCGGACGATTGGTCGAACTTTTTCGATAAGTCGAGTTATCCGATGGGCGTGTTGTCTGCTCAGTGCACCGGTATTCTGGTGAGTTCCTTTGTAAGTGCATCACTCGGCTGGATGTGCCACGGCAGGAACGCTGAGAAGATGGCCAGCTTCAGGAAGAACAAATTAGCGAAGGTAGATTTTTTCAAAAAATTATTACGCTTCAAAATTTTATTAAATTTTTTTAATTTCAAAAAATTATTCAACATCAATCACAAATGACTAACATTCGAAATTGTTTGCATGGAGGTATGGTGGTACAGAGTGCAAATGGAAGAGAGCGGCTTGTCGGCTTCCTTCTACGACGACTACATCCAAGATGACGTGTGGACGCCCACTCTAGCCATCGACAGCCCCGTCGTATCCTGGATGTACCTGTACTCTTCCCCGGATACCGACCAGGCGTACGATCCAATGAGATCTAGAGAGTTCTACTCGGATATGCTGAAAACACTGAATAGCAGATACCGAAAAGTTAACGTCATTAGTTATGCGGTTCCGGTTCTCATAGCTCTATGCTTATTCTTTCTCTGGCCAATAGCGATGTACCTGTTGAGATATGTACCCCTGCAAGAACTTCTGATGAGTTGGAGATTTGTCATCGCTATATTCGCCTGGGTGGTTGCCGTTATAATGGTCGTGTTACCTCTAGCCGCTGAGATTTGGAGCATCTACGGAGCAGTCAACCGATACTCTACTTGGAAGCGCTCCTACACGAATGCTCATGACAAGACTAAAGATGACGAAGACGAAGATGGTGAAGTTGAAATGAAAGAGGTCAGAGGTCAAGATGGGGTCGAGGGCGCGTCGACCGGGAAATCGAAAGTGGATGTGCCGGTGGATTTTCGATTCGCGAGACAGTGGAATTTCGAGAGTTAGTTTTTCATTGGAGAATTTTAAAGTATTTCAATAAATTTGACTTTTTTTTTCACAGATTAATTCGTTTTCTAGATCTTTCATTTGATGCATTTTTCATTTGCCTATCGATTTATTGTACATTTAATAATATTTTATTTGCGTGTATTTATAACTTCCTGTCAGTCCTACTCCAAATTTCATCACCATCATCAACATCATCATCAACATCATTACCATCATCACTACCACCACCACCGTCATCGTCATTATTATCATCACCTACACTCAGACATTCCGGGCGTAAACCAGTCAGAGCAGCAGAGCAGTGATATGCTGATGATCAAGAAGATGACCTCCAACAGAATGGCTGACAGTAATAAAAAGACTCAAACTACAAAAGCGTGATGAAGACGACGACGAAGATGGGAATAATATTAATAATAATAACAATAATAATAATGATGATGATGATGATAATAATGATGAATATAAACTGTGTCTACAATGACGACGATGATGATATTATTGATGTAATGATGATGATGATGATAATAATAATTAAATAATAATAATTAATGAATAAATATGTAATAATAATATTAATAAAAATAATAACAGTATGGCTTGTATGTTTATCCGTATTACAGCTAAGTCAGTATTATCTCTTTGTTTTTTATTCAGTTTTTTTACTGTATTTATTTCTAAAAAAATTTTTTCATTGTGAACAACTTGTTTATATAAATATACTTATGTGTTTGTATATGCGTGTGTATATGTGTGTATGCGTGCGTGCGCGCGTGTGTGTGTGTGTTTATTGTTATATTATTTATAGATATAAGTTTGTTGGCTTTACTGTTTAAAAAATTATTATCGTTGTGTTGTATTTTTGTGTCTATATACAAACAATCGTGATACAAAGTTGTTTTTGAAGAAAGGTTAAACCATATCGCATTAAAATTACAAACAAATGGTTTTTTGTTTTTTTTTTCTTACTTCAAAAATTTACTCTAAAAAAATCGAAATACTCGTTAATACGGATAGATGTAAATGGAAAGTAACAGTTGGGAAAATTGAACCTGGGAGAATGAAAGTTAAACTTAAAAAAACACGTACACATGCACTCTCCCACACGCACACACACACATACACACATACAAAATTAAATCAAATATGTATTACCTTGATACATAGATGATATCGCATCAAGTATATACAAATACAAAAACAAAACTAACGACGACACACAATGTGTATATAATTATACATCTATTTTTCTTCAACACACACATACAAACAAACACACACATAAACACGTATATTATTTGACCAATCGCATTGCAAGTTCAACAGCCTCAACAGATGTGCCCCAACTCAAACTTATACCCTCTGCTCCGTGCCCGTAATTATGTACCACCTGGCAAAATTTTTATCATTCTGAATTATTATAATTAGTGATAATTATAATGGCTATAATTAATTACCTGCAATTTTTTGCCGGAAGGGAATTCCATGGTTTCACTTTCGATTCTTAATGGCGCCCTGTGAGGCCTTAGACCCACCCATTCGCTAACTATTTTCGCTTTCTAAAAATAGATACAGTAAAGTAATAATGAATAGATGAACGAACAAACGAATGAACGAACGATCAAAGAAAAAACCAACAAGTAAATAAATATTATTTTTATCGTATATTGAATATTATATTTAAAAAGAAACTTTCTCCAAAATACAATTCTAAAATTCGACACCCTCACTTACCTTTAATGATGGCAGAACTTTGTAAGCCTCGTTTAATATCCTTTCAGTATCTTCTTTTCTGGGGGTAAGGTCAAGGTCGTTGTCCGTTCTAGTTCCGCCTATCGTCGTAACTTCTATTCTGATTAGGAAAATTAGGAGTTATGGAGTAACGAAATGAAGCCGGCTGAACTGATTTAATAATTAGGTAATGATTGTGAGTTTTTTTGTTGTAACGTATGAACATGTGCTTATATATTATTTACAATGATTGAGAGATAAAAAATAAGTTAAGATGACCATTTTTATGATAGTAGTAATGATGATGATGCTAGTTATCATACCACGAAGAAAAAGAAGATGATGATGATGATGAAGAAAAAGAAGAAGAAGAAGAAGAAGAAGAAGAAGAAGAAAAAGTTGATGATAATGAATCGATATAAAAATTAACCCTGGTAAAATGTAACATGTTCCGGTATCGCCAGTATAGACGAAATGCTTCAACCAATCACATTTCACCTGTAGAGTTTTTAAATTTTAAATTCGAAATTAAGGATGAGAATGAGTAAGAGAATGACGATGATGATGACGACAACGACGATGAGGAATCATTACTTTAACTAAGTGTCCTCGATTCGGCACAAGTTCTTCATCTTTGAGTAACTCTTTGCTACCCAGACCCATGCAATTTATAACCAGGTCATACCTGCCACATAACTGAGAAGAAAATTATGATAATGATGATTGCTACTACTAATACTACTACTATAGCTGCTACTTCTACTACAACTAATACTACTACTACAACTACTACCTCTTCAAAAGATTCCAAAGTTTTTCGAATCGTTCGACCGCCAGATTGTGTAAATCTAAACAAAATTTTCTTGAAATTTAAAAGTAAAATAATACTTCTACTAATAGCAGTACTACTACTACTACCGCTGCTATTATTATCGCTACTACTACTACTACTACTACTACTACTACTACTACTACTAAAAACAATGGTTGTATTAAAAATGACAATAAAACTTGGCAAAAATATATTTCAAATACTTGTCAGTGAGGTACTTCAAGTAAATTCTCGGCTCAATAAGCAGTGTAGTAACAAACCAGCCGTACCTAAGTAATCACAGACATGAAATCAAGCCATATATAATAGCTAGCGTATGGAACACGGAAATTATTAATAATAATAGATAGTAATAATACATTAATAAAATAATAATAATAAATTAATAAAATAATAATAATAAATTAATAATATAATAATAATAAAATAATAATAATAATACTTAAAACGATCTCCAGGGAACGCGCTTAATTCTTTATCAGTGAGAGCTCTGTATGAGAAGACGATATCACGTTCCAGCGGATTCTTTGGGTGGACAATAATAATAATAATAATAATAATAATAATAATAATAATAATAATAATAATAATAATGATAGTGATGATGATGATGGTAAACCGGTTGTGGATTGTTTACAAATTGATATCCGGAGATGAGCTGCACGCCAGCAAGCCTGGCTTCATCGCCATGAAAGATTCCCTCGTAATGTTTCCACGAGTCCTTCAACCATTTCCTGTTTACATTTTATTTTATTCATTTTTTATTTATACTTCTTCAGTCAATCAATCAATTGATTTTTATAGCTCTAATTATAGTTAAATTAATTTGGTTTTTATATATTATTTACATCTACCCATCATTAATATCTAAAGTCGTTTATTGACATTTAGCGAGCATACAATGTACACACACGATACAGCATACAAAACATACATTAATACAGCATACAAAACATACAGCAATACAGCATACAAAACATACAGCAATACAGCATACAAAACATACAGCAATACAGCATACAAAACATACAGCAATACAGCATACAAAACATATATGATGGATACAAACTTGATCCTCTCAATCTCAACACCGGGAGTTTTAGAAAGGGTGGGTCTAAAAATCCCAGCAGCTCCGTAGCTTGTGGTTTCGTCATAAAACTTTTCAGCTATCAAGTCCAGCTCAGCTGTCGGCAGCAGCTGTCGTAGCTGCACAGCTGTTGATAAGCCGACCACACCTGCCCCGAGTATTGCTATCTTCATTGCTTGTGGTACGATTGACAGATAAATGGATTGATAGATTGATGGATGGATTGATGGATATATGGATGGATTGATGAATATATGGATGAATGGACGGATGAACGAAAATGGATAGATAGATGGACGAATTGATGAATGAATAGATTAATCTGTTATTACTACTAATAAAAATAAAATTATTACTGTCACAGCTACTTCTACAAATAATAATAACAATATTACAGCTAAAACCAATGCTACTACAACAAATACTACTACCACTACTACTACTACTACTACTACCACTACTACTACTACTACTACTACTACTACTATTAATAGTAGTAGTAAAAAACAGTAACTTCTACAATTACCACTAAAATTACTACTGTTTAACATATAAAATGAATACTATATGTTTACAAACCAGCCAACAGGCAATATTATAAAAAAACTCAACACAATACAACATTTACGAACGTATCGTGTAATAAATTTGTTATGATGAAATAAACCTCGAGAGCTCAAAGCTATTTATATTTAAGTACGTGTGTGTGTGCGTGTGTGTGTATATGTATGTGTATATATATGTGTATATGTATGTATGTATGTATGTATGTATGTATGTATGTATGTATGTATGTATGTGTGTATGTATGTATGTATGTATGTATGTATGTAGGTTTACGTAATTGCCTCGATGAATGAATTATTATATCTTTATGTTAGTAAAAGNGGATAATAATACAGATGAAAAATGTATTGTATGTACTGATCATGTGTGTGCGG
>NW_008703893.1:2964807-2967403 GCF_000326865.2 Helobdella robusta
AAAAAAAAGAAAATTACAATGATAAATAATAAGAAAAGGGAGAGAGTAAGAAAGAGAAAAAAAAGAGAGAGAGAGGAAAGAGAGAAGGGAGAAAGAGAGAGAAAAATAGCGATGCGAGCCTGTCTTCAGTCATATATTCAGCTGTTTGTTTTATATTAGGCGTCCAACTATATTTCATTATTATGGCAAATATCCAAAGCAAATGGAAGCACGGACCGATTGATGATTGGTTGGAAGATATTTTGCCGGTTGGACGGTTGATTGTGATTGGTCGGCTAGTTGGGGAGTTAATCGAGATTGGTCGGTTGGTTGGCTGGCTGGACAAAGGATTGTGTTTGGTTGTTTGGTTGGGCGAAGGATTGTGATTGGTTGGTAAAGAGGGGTGAAAATTTTTACAAATCACTGTTAATGTAATATTCAATTTGAATATGCATTAGCAAACAAACAGTTGCTTATATACCATTATAATCGTTGTAGGCAAAGAACAATTTTTGACATTAAAACTGATAGAAAGAATAGAATTAGTGAAAAAGAAAAGAAAGAGAGAGAAAGAGAAAGAGGGAGAGAAAGAGAAAGATAAAGAGAGTTAAAAGATTTAAATATAGAAAGAAGAATATGCAATAATTTGATTAGACGGTCTTATTTTTCTACCTATGTTTGTGCCAGTGTTTGGAGATATACATACACATACAGACGAGCAAACAAATCTACATACAAATATACAAACAAGCAAATATACAAACAAGCAAATATACAAACATACATACAAAAATACGTACTAGAGGTAAGCATGGGAACGCGAATTTTCGAGAATGTTGTCATAAATGGGAATTCGGGAGAGAATCTGGAATGGGAGGGAATTGGGAATAACTTTCAATTCCCACTCACCTCTACTACACACATACATACATGCAAACACACACACATACATACATGCAAACACACACACATACATACATACATACAAACATACATACATACAGCCATACATACATCCATACATACGGATTGAGTTAATCAAGTTATGTGACAACGAAAATATGATAATGGCCGCTTTTTATAACGCAGTTAATGAGTTTTAAAAATAAAACAGCAGACACACAGACCAACATGAGCACCCGCGCACACACACACACACACACACACACGCACACGCAAAAACACACACACGCACACACACACGCACACACACACGCACACACACACGCGTGCACCAATATACGCATTATATGTCCGTCAGGATGTTATCAGCAGGCAGCCATCATCCATTATTTGCAATTGAAGGCACAAAACACACGCAAAAAACGCTGTACACACGCACACACAAACACACGCACACACAAACACACGCACACACATGCAAAAACATCCATAATATATACAAAAATGAGCTCACGCGTTTATAAGATACGCATAAAATCTTCTCAAACAATTCAAGCTATTTAAAAATTCTACCAATACTAAATATATACAAGCTCTACTTACATATCTACATAAATGGCTACATGCATACATAATCACACATCTATACAGACAAATAAACATACAAACAAACATACACACACATACATTCAGACATACAAAGAAATGTACATACCATTCATAATATATTTGCAATACGTGAGTATTATTTGTCCATGCATGTGGCAAACCCTCACATCATTTCGTCATCTCTGAAATGTTTATTTTCATTATTCGTATGTATGTGTGTGTGTGTGTGTGTGCGTGTGTACGTGTGTTTATTCACGTGTATCTGTGTTTATTTATGTGTATCTGTGTTTATTTATGTGTATCTGTGTTTGTTTATGTGTATGTGTGTGTACTTTTTATACAGAGATGTATTGAAATGTTCGTAAGTAAATAATTATGCAAACAAATTAGGAAAAATTTGTTTCGTAGCCAATAAATTAAAATAATATAATAATAATAATAATAATGATAATAATAATAAACATTGTTACATGAATTTGTGACGATGTGGTGTAATTAACGCCTGTCTACAAACGATGGTGATGATAATCATGATGAGAATAATGGTGATAATGATGATGAGAATGATGGTGATAATGACGATGATGAGGATCATGATGATGATTACTTAAATAACGATGATAACGATTAAAACAACTAAGTATTATAGACTATGTATAAAATGGAAATAAATATAGGGTATATAACACACGCAGTATATAATTACATATCCATACATCCATTCTTATTAGTGTGAATGATAATATATAATATATAAGACATGTCATTCATGTATATATACATATATATGAAACAAATGTATATCTAAATATTAATATATATATATATATATATATATATGAAACAATTGTGTATATATGTATATGTATATATATATATATATATATATATATATAATACTTATGCGGATGTTGTTGTTGGTTTCCGGCAGACCAAAGCAGACGTCTGTGTCCGTTTGAGTTCCAGTTTAAAAAAATTTTTTTTGGCTGTAGCTTTGACTACTTCTTGTCACTTCTTTTTACTATTATTATTAACGCTACTACTTCAACTACTACTACTACTACTACTACTACTACTACTAATACTACTACTTACTACTACTATA
>NW_008703893.1:2974868-2977111 GCF_000326865.2 Helobdella robusta
CCATTTTGCCATTATAGTTTCTATTCTTCTATGTCTACACACACACTCACACACGCACACACACAAAACTTAAATAAAAGAACAAGAAAGAGTGAGAGAGGGGCATAAGAGAAAGAGAGATAGAAAGAGAGAGAGAGAGAGAGAGAGAGAGAGATGGAGAGAAAGAGAAAGGAATTAAAAAGGATCGAGATAAAATCGAAAAATGACAGACTGCCATGTTTGTATAATGATAAAAAATAAATGTAATAATAATAATGATAATAACGTACGTTTGTGTTTGTTTGTTTGTGTGTGTGTCTATTTGTTTGTGCGTGTGCTGTTAGTGCACGTACATCTATCTGCTGACAAAAATGAAACATGACAACTAATTTGAATCGTCTTCAATGTCATATTTGTGTGTATGAACGTATGTGTATCTGTATGTGTATGTATGTGCGTATCTGTGTGTGTATGTATCTATATGTGTGTGTCTGTGTGTGTATGTATCTGTATGTGTGTGTCTGTGTGTATATGTGGTGTATGTGTTTGTGTGTGTATGGGTATTAATATCGTATTCATCATCATCATCACCATCATTGTCGCCAGTCAGTCATCAGCACCCGCAATCTACCTGCTTCCACCGTCACCGTGCACAACATACACACTTGATCACGTGATTCTCATTAATAACGTAATGGGGAAAAGAGAGACAGAGAGAGAGAGAGAGAAAGAGTGGAAAGAGAGAGTGGAGAGAAAGAGAAAACGATTAACAGAAATAAATAGAAAGCAATCAAAAAATGCGCAAACAAGAAAAAAAATTTGTGGAGGAAATTGTAGAGAGAAAATTGAGGGGTGGAGATGGAAATAATAAGAAAAAAGAAATACAGATAAAAACCTAAAGAGAAAGAAAGAGAAAAAGAGAAAAAAAGAGATAGTGAGAGAGGGAGAGAGAAAGAGAGAGAGAAAGTAATAAAGTAATATAATAAAGCAGAAAGATCAGGATGGGACAATATGAAATTGGTATTCAATTCAAAGCCATCGCTTAATTGTTGTGTTGACGTCATCGTCACTGAACAAGCAGCTAGACGACATCCAACCAACCAATCCACAAACCATCCAAATTAGCCAGCCAACCAGCCAATAAGCCAATCAACCAACCAACCAACTATCCGACCAACCAGCCAGCCATCCAACCAACCTTTTAACCAGCCAATCCACAAGCCAACCAACCAATCCTCAAACCAACCAACCAGCCAGTCAGCCAACCAACCAGCCAGCCAGCCAACCAAGCAACCAATCAACTAACCAACCAACCAAACAAACAAGCAAGCGTACATATAGACAGATCATCAGAAAGACATTAATCGATGCTTGCAAACGTAAATAAATGGCCGACATGTCGTTATGCCGTCTGTCTATCATTGATCACGTGCTAACCGTCTGAACAAATGAATAATAACGCTAATGTCAAAAACAACAACAACAACCATGACAATAACAGCAATAACATCACAACAGCAACAGTAACAACAATAACAACCGCAATAACCATAATAATGCTATTGTCATATATACATATATATATATATATATATATATATATATGTACATCTACATAAACTTTAGTTATTATGATATTTACAACAAGGTTAATTTATTTCACAATTTAATACATATTTTATTTTCTATATTTTCACATTTTACATTAGGCATTTACTTTAATTAAATTATATGTTTAAACAATATTTAGGCTCTGAAGATGGCATTACGCCGAAACAGCGCTGTTAGCTTTATTCCAGTTTTAGATAAATATGAACTCAAACAATACCGCCTCGTTGAATGTCTTATAAAGAAGTTAATTAATGCAAAATGGGCAAACAATTTCAATGAAATTTGCATTTCTGAAAACCTCGTTCCTAAATATATATATATATATATATATATATATATATATATATATATATATATATATAACATTGTAGTATTGTATGAATTCTACCAAATTGTTGGCATTAATCAATTTAAAGTTCACACTTTAAAATCTATCTAAAGCTATAAATTCGGGAGATTTTATAAATTACTGCTTTATTTAAGATCTTTTATCAGTATATATATATATATATATATATATATATATATATATATATATATATATATATATAATTTGTTATATGTAGATGGGTGTAAATATTGTATATTTATATGTGTGCGTGTCTCGAGAGTGTGTCTATGTGTGTGTGTGTGTGTGTGTGTGTGTGTGTGTG
>NW_008703893.1:2977694-2987928 GCF_000326865.2 Helobdella robusta
GCCATAGTACCTATCCGATATGTAATGATATGTTCATCCACACGTGTAATATTTCACTCTTCTTACTGATTTATGCTTCTTACATGGTGCATATCTAGATTTGCATATATTTCTTTGAATCATTTCTCTCTCTCTCTTCCTCTCTCTCTCTCTCTCTCTCTCTCTCTATCTCTTTGTCTCTCTCTCTTTCTCTCTTTGTCTCTCTGATTCTCTATTTTTCCAAAACAATTATATGGTTTTTTATGTATGTGTGTGTATGTGTGTGTGTTTATATATGTGCTTGTGTGCTTTTACATCAATTGTTCGTCAGTTGTGTATATGTATGTTTATTTCTTCCTCTAATGTATGTGTGTATGTAGAAATATTGAAAAATGTGTGTGCGTGTGTTTATAAATGTGTGTGTGTGTGTTTATAAATGTGTGTGTTTGTGTTTGTAAGTGTGTGTACGTGTGTGTTTGTGTGTGTGTGGTAGAAAGCAAAAAAGCATTTGAAGAAATGGTGAATAACTCAAACACGCTGATTCGCTAATGAGAAAAAGTGGTCGCAATAGTCGTCCTGATGATGATGTTGTTGTTGATGACGATGACGATGATGATGATGATGCCAACGGATATGATAATAATGATGAGGATAATGTTAATGATGATGATGATTAAGTTCTGCATAGTGTTCGTTACTTACATCAATTATTAATTAAAAATAGTATATCTGCATATCATTGCAACTGACGTATGTGGTATTTAATCATGGAAAGTATATGTAATTTATAATTTGTCGATTTTAACACTAATTTTTTTAATTAATTCATTAATTCATTCACTTATTCATTCGTTTATTTATTCATTCATTCATTCATCTGTTCATTCATTTAACGTTAAACCATCCGTTTATAAACTGTATGTTTCCCATTCGAAATATTCATGTACCTAATCGTTCATTTTTTTTCATTCAATCAATCAATCATTCATTCATTCATTTATTCATTCATTCATTCATTAACTTTTTCGTTTGTTTATTCATTCATTCAATCAATCATTTATTCATACATGCAATCATTCATTCATTCATTCATTCACCCTCCGATCAACCTTTTTTTATTCCCGCTTTAATTATATGCCTCAGTGCTGGTTTGATGGAGAATATTTCAAAATGTCCGTCTCGTCATCATCCTACTTATTCCTCTCTCTTTCTTTCTCTCAATCTCTCTCTCTTTTCTTTTATTTTTTCATGCAGTCTTTCTCCCCTTGATCCTTCTCTCTTTCTTCTCTTACTCACTCATTTTTTTCACTTTCTCTCTTTCTCTATTTCTCTCTCTCTCTCTCTCTCTCTCTCTCTCTCTCTCTCTCTCTCTTTCTTACGGCCATTTCGCCACATAAGATTTATGGCCTGAGAGATGTTATATCGTAACTGATGCTGGCGTTATATTTATAGGAAACATTTCGTCGTCGCCTTCGTTTGTTTTTCTTGTTTTTGCACGTACACACACTCACGCACACACACACATGCGCATATTAATACATACATGCATACATACATACATACACACATACATACGTACATACATACACACATACATACAAAGATATACTAACTGAGATTATCTGTCCGTGTGACCTTTTGGGCCTCATTCATTCATAACACACGTCACGCTTGACTTCACACTGAGTTTGTGTCCGTATGTGTGATGTGTGCGTGCGCGTATGTGTGTGCATCCTTGTATGTGTGTGTATATGTTTGTATGTGTGTGTTTAATTCCATTGAACTATTATAACAATGGCTATTTTTTAGAAAAATGGACATATTCATCTTTAATTTCCTTATCAAAGTATTATTGTTATTCTAATTATAACCTTATTAAAGTTGTTGTTATTTGTTTTTGTCGTCGTCGTCGTTGTTGTTGTTGTTGTTTGATTTTGAAGTGTTGTTGTGTCATATGACGTCATTGTCGGCCTTACGATCAATGCGTGTGGTCTTACTTACCTATGTTTTTGTCACTTTCATCTCCATCTCTGACGTCATCTCTGACGTCATCGCAATTATAATTTTTGTATAATCGTCACCGTCGCTTACGCGATTTTTTCATAATTTATTTCTCTATCATCATTGTAATCTTTGTCATCGTCAGCATCGTCATCATCTTGACCATTGTCGTCGTCATACTCTTCATCGCCGCCGTCGTCATCCTAGCGACAAAAAATATTGTTGCAGATTTAGGCGCTGTAAATATTGCCTGTGTTGACATTTTGGCAGTTTTTTTTACGACTTGAACATTAAAATAAGACTTCAACCACTCGTACTATTTTAGTCTTTAGTGGTTGTTGTATATGTTGTAGTGTTGTAGTTGTGAAGTGTCGCGAGGTAAAGTGTTATAATTTCGATTGGTGTCGTTAAATTAGTAGATGAAGTTGATGTTGTTGCTGCTGCGATTGTTTGTTTTGACGCCGGTTGTGGTTAGTTTGGTTGTAGTGAGTGTGGTTGTAGTAAGTGTGGTTGTGGTAAGTGTGGCTGTAGTAAGTGTGGTTGTAGTAAGTGTGGTTGTAGTAAGTGTGGCTGTAGTAAGTGTGGTTGTAGTAAGTGTGGCTGTAGTAAGTGTGGTTGTAGTAAGTGTGGCTGTAGTAAGTGTGGTTGTAGTAAGTGTGGCTTTAGTAAGTGTAGTTGTAGCAAGTGTGGCTGTAGTAAGTCTGGTTGTAGCAGGTTCAGTTATGGCAAGTGTAGTTGTTGAAGTTGTTGTAACTGTGGTAGTTTTGGCGGTGAAAGTGGCCACACTGAACAGCTGAACAGACATTGCGAGAAAGAGAGAGAGAGAGAGAGAGAGAGAGAGAAGTTACAGATTGCCAGCAAGAACCGGAGTGCCAGTTTGTATTTCATGATGTTACATTCATTCGTTATATTGTTTCACCATTTCGCAACCCTCTTGCTTAATTTATAACTCTCAGTTAATAACAAAACATTAATATTTTAGAATAACAAAAATATTAAAATCAATTAAAATAGTACAAATAGTTGTTTTTTTTCCTAAACAAATTAGAAAAACCTTTTTGCTTCTACAAGAGAAAGATAAAGATCAAAGGAAGCCTTACTGTGCCAAACATTTTAACAATGAATGAATGAATGGATGGATGAATGGATGAATGAATGAATGAATGAATGGAGGAATTAAGGAACGAAGGAAATGAATGATATAGCGAATGAAGTCAAAAAATATATTACAATGCCTATTGTTTTTTTTACTTCCAAATTATTTTTGATTCATTTTAAAATGAATGAACGAAAGAATGAATAAATGATTGAAGAGAATAAAAGAATGAAGGAGTGAATTATTGGATACGTATATATGTATAGATAAGTTTTATTTTATGGGCTACGCCAATGCAATTAAATTTTATTCTCCTCATTCTCCCCCATTAATCAGCCCTCTCTGTTTTGATCTATAAAAGAACCAAAAAAAACTTAATGTAGAAATTTTATTATTTTTGTTATTGTTATTATTATTCTTCATATCGTTACTGTTGTCATTATTATTACTTTTGTTATTATTCCTCTTATTGCCTGCAATAAATTCGCTGATGTAGATGTAGATTGGAGATAGCACACTTCTCCCAGATGCTGGCGAAGATAACGCGAGTACCAGCCAACGAGTACACTGAAATACGCGACGAATGTGCATTAACGAAAGAAAAATGTACCTTTAAAATACAAATTTAGTTGCTTATATGTATATTCGCATGAAAATATGAGATATGAGGAGTTAATTCACATGAAAAGAAATGTACACATGTATGTATATTTATTTGTTTGTCTGTTCGTCTCTTGGTTTTTCTTAGTTTAAATTTTCATTTATTCAATTCTTCATTCATCCTTTCGTTCGTTCGTTCGTTCGGTAAAATGCCAAAAGATGAAATGGACAAAATGCGTCTAAACCAACACAAGAAGTATCCATGTTGTATTTACGTTTGGAAAAATTTTGATGGAAAATTTCATATTTATCCATTCAAAAATCTGTCTCTCTCTCTTTCCCTCTCTTTCACTTTTTCTCTTTATTTCACTTTCTCTCTCTCTCTCTCTCTCTCTCTCGATATGATTGTAAGTATTTACGTGTGTGTTATAGTCGCAGACTTTTTGGAGTTTTTATTCTATAATTATTATATTATATTACGTTCTATAAGACAAATAATAAATGAACGAATGGAAGAATGAATGAATGAATTAATGAGAAACGAAGTAACGAATGGATGAATAACTGAATAGATTTAACTTGCATAATTAAATAAAATGGTCAATAATTTATTTCATTTGGAAAGTTAACACTGGAGATTTAAGATTCAAGAAAAAGCCTTAAATTTTCATGAGTTTATAACACAGTTTGTGTGAGTATGTATGCGTTCGTGTGCGTGTGTGTGTGAATGGATGTAGATATCTGTGTGTATACAGATACACGTAGGGTCTTTGTGTATGTATGTGTCGCTATCTCATCCATTATTTTCATCTTGGTTCTACGTATTTCTTATGAAAGAAGATCATCTTTTTAAAAAGTAATATTGGCTTTGATTTGTTTACTCCAAGTTTTAAAATTCGTAAGAATTGACATTTTCTTAGGCAAATATTTATTTAAAACGAAATGGAAAAAACACACACACACAAACACACACACAAACTCACACACAAACACACTCATAAACATTGACACACATAGAAACAGACACAAGCAGACACAAACACACATACAGTGTTATGGAGATTAACAATAAAGAATCACTAGCTATAAACGAAAGACATTGGTAATATAGCATAAGCGCCCGTAACAAGCATAAATCAGGCGGTTATGTCTTGATTTGCTGACCAAACCTCACCAGTGCTTTATGAGTGTTTGTTGGCCAGTTGGCTAGATGGTCAGCAGTTGGTTGGATGGTGGTTGGTCGCTTGGTTGATTAGTTGGCTGGTTGGTTGGTTAGTTAAAAAAATGACACACACACACACACACACACACATACACGTAAACAAACACCCACACACACCCACACACCTACACACACACACACACACACACACACACACACATGAAGACTCTATACAAAAACAACCACATACATATTTTATAAAAGTTATTTATAAAAGTTAACCAGTATTTACAATAATGTTTATGAGGCTCAGATGGATTGTTATTGGGAGGCGTGCCTATAAGCGCATAAACAGCAATAGAAAGGTAGATTTTTACACCTACTTGTACACATACATGCAAACAAACAAACAAACATCCATTCATCTGTATATACACACATGCACACACACATACATACATACACACCACACACACACATACATACCTTCATGCATACATACCCGCATACATACACGCATGCATACACGCACATACAAACATACATACGTACATAAAAAGTGTGTTTATATCATTTGGCAGCCTCATAAAGCCACATGAAGTTGTAGCGACGTAAAAACGCCTGGCGCACCCTGACGACCGATAAATTGATGTATGCACTATTCCCACACACAATATACAAACATTAATGATCCTGTAAACGTGTTTATACAAATATATACAAACATGTATGTATGTATGTATGTGCTTGTTTTTATGTGTGTTTGTGTGTGTTTGTGTGTGTGTGTGTTGTATGTGTGTGTGTTTGTGTGTGTGTGTTTGTGTGTGTATGTATGTATGAATGTATCTATACAAACATAAACAACATAGTCATAAACATACATGTATACATTTACATTACGATACATAGAGATGTATTTAACGACACCCAGCCATAAACAAAACTCCCTGTCCACGTTCGCATAAATAAATGCATACAACTGCATACAAAGACGCAACTGCATACTAGCGCAAACAAACAAAAAATACAGATACAAAGTAATACAAACATGTTTTCTTAAATTGCAAGTTTCCACATAAATACTAAGAAATACAATCAATCAGAATGCCGTACAATATAATAAAAATTTGTTAAAGATACAACAAAAAACTCAATCTAGAGCACTTTATAACATAACAAACACACACACACACAACACACACATTATTAACAAAAAAAACTGTTCGAATTAATGCTATATCTATTTCTGCTGCCTACTTGCATGTTTAAATTATTTTTAACATGAATGAGGCATACAAACTAACATATAAACATATATACAGGCATACATACATACATACATACATACATACATACATACATACATACATCCATACATACATACATACATACATACATACATACATACATACATACATACATACATACATACATACATACATACATCAACGTTTTATCGCTAGCCGCGTGACGTCATAAAGATGGTGGCGTCGCGATTGCTGAGCCGACCTCCCGGAGAGCCAATCGCATAATGGGTTTTGTTGATGTTCATGGGGTCACTTTGTTGTTGGGAGGGGTTTTGGGGGCAAATAATGAGGCCAAAATTGTAACAAGGCCAAAAAATTTGTGAATTGTTTTTTTTTCAATATATTCAATTCATTGAAACTTTATAGATTATTACTGTTATGATAGATTTAGGATAGGCATACATACAAACACATACAAACAATTTAGGATATGCATACATACAAACACATACAAACGACATACATACATACATGCAAACACATACAAACTCAAATACACACACACGCATGCACACACACGAGATAAATCTGCATTTGCAAGCATATTGAGCCCTAAACAGAAGGGGCATTAATGTAGATCGCCAGCCAGCCAGCCAGCCGGTCGGTCGGCCAGCAACATTAGTAATGGGTTGTTAAAAGTAATTGCATACCACGGGTTAGCGCTCTCAACAAATATTTGCATGCATCTTTTGCCACAAATTTCCTCCGTCTCCTTTTCTCTCTCTCTATTCTCTTTCACTTTTTCTTCCACTTTATCTCTCAATTTTATGCTTTTTCATTTTTGGTTTTTGAATGTTTTTTTGCAATTTATTTGTTTCATGTTTTCTATAAATCTATAACTTATTTTCCCTCTCCATTCTTCATTCTTTATCTTTCTCTCTCTATCTCTTTTTGAATTATTTATTTTCTTCTTCCTATTTTTATATCAATTTTTCTGCGATCTTTCGCGTCAAATGTTGTTTCAAACGCGAGTTTATTTCCAATTCATTTCGATCAGTCAAAGACACGTGCACGTGTTCATTCATATACAGTCTGAAGAAAAAAGAAGAAGTTAATCCAGTATGAAAAATCGAAATGCCTATTCGTAGCGAGAAATCAATAGCTATCTATGCAGGACGGATGGATACATTTGAAAATAAAATTTATCAAGATTCAGTGGAGGCATTAATATTAAAGAGAGATCTATGCCGTCTGGATTAAGAATTATTAATGTATATTTGGCGTACTATATAAATAACACGGTACTTAAATGCAATTGTTTGTTTGTCCATTTGTCTTTTATCTATCTATCCATCCATCTATCCATCCATCCATCTATCCATTTATCTATCTATCTATATATCTATCTATCCATCCATTCATCCATCCATCCTTACACGCGCGCACACACGCACAACGCCACAAAGACATTAAAATGAAAAGTCTTCCTGTGATAACATAAAATAATATTCGTCTCAAATTAGAGGGATAAATCAAAAACCACCATATACGGAGAGAGAAAGAGAAAGAGAGAGAGAGAGAGAGAGAAAGAGAAAGAGAGTAAAAGGAGTGAGAAAAAAAGACAAAAGGAGAAAGGTAAAAAGAGAGAGAGAGAGCGGGAGAGAGCTACTTATGCTTAAACATGCGTGAAAATGTGTCTTTCTGTCAACATAAATGTATGCATGCGTGTGTCTGTATGTGTGCGTGTGTATCTGTCTTTGAGTGTGTATGTTTATTTGTTTGTTTGCTTGTTATAGTTGTAAAAAACCAAAAACAACACACATGAACGAACGTACGAACGAAAGATAATAATTAAATAAACCTACTCGATCTAATGCACAAACATATGTCTATCATTAGCCAAGCTTTTAAAAAGATTTCAAGGAAATTGTCAAGAAATTTATCAAGCCAACTTTCTAACGATTTAGTCATCCGTTCGTTCGTTTGTTCGTTTATTTATTCATTCATTCATTCGTTTGTTCATTCATTCATTTAATCATTCTTTCATTCACTCATGTATTTATTCATATATTCATTCATTTGCTAGTTGGTTCATTCGTTCAACCATTTTTTGTGGATTTTTTTATGAATGAATGAATGTATTAATGAATGATTGATTAGATGAATGAACGAATGGATGAACAAATGATTGAATGAATGGCTGAATAAATAAATGAATAAATGGATGAATGAATGGAAATTACTTGGGGTGGATAAAAAAGTTGAAGGTGCCACTCGAGCCAAAAATCAAAACGACAAACTTACTTAGACCTGATAATTTTAGTACGCTCGTACTTCACAATTTCTTTATCTCTCTCTTTCTCACTCTTTCTCTCTTTTCTCTCTTTCATTCTTTCACATTCTATCTTTCTCTTTTTCCTCTCTTTAATTTATTTATTTATCTAACCATCCATTCATTCAATCATCCATCCATACATTCACTTTATTTTTAGCTCATTCATCCATAGCTCATTCATCCATACATTCATTAACTCATTCATTCATTCATTCGCTCGTTCATTTTTTCCCTCAGCTAAGTGATAGCAATATATTTATTCTTTTATGCCCAGCTCTTGCCGCGTAAAAGTGACTGACGATGTGAATTTCGCTATAAAAGTCATCCTAACTCTCAATTAACCACGACCACCATGCATGCATATATTCTTTTGTATCTCAATCCAATAACACGTGCGATGAATTGAATGAATGAACGAACGACGAATGAACGAACGAATGAATGAATGAACGAACGAACGAATGAATGAATGAAAGAATGAATGGATGAGTGTGAATGAATGGGATAAAGAGAGAGAGAGAGAGAAAGAGAGGGAGAGAGAGATATAAAATAAATTAATTTTTGTAGATGTTTATGTTGTGTGCGTGCGTTCGTTCCTTGTTTTTAAGTTTAGAAAAAAAAAATTTAAAAAAAGATTTTTTTTTAGAGAATTTTTTTCATTCAAACACAGCAAACTCACACAAAAGACAAAATATAATAACATAAAATTTAATTAATTTAATTCTATCATGTTTTAAAAAGTGGAAAAATATTTCAAAATTAATATCGCAGAGAAAACTAATGAAAAAGATTGCATTAGCGTTAAAGTGTATATATACACACATACGCAACACACACACACATACATACACGCACACGCACATACATGCATACATACACGTACATACACACGTACATACACACATATGCCTTTATTGAAATGTTGTTTTAAAAAGAATAATTTGAATCTATTGTTTGCATTACTTAGAAGCAAAATGGATTGAAATGAAAAAAAATTAATGATTTTGAAAAAATGTGTGCTTCTGTGTGTGTGCGCGCGCGTGTGTGTACACGTGTGTGTGTGTGCGTGTGTGTATGTGTGCGTATGCACGTGTGTGTACGTGATTCTGTAATGATTTTGAACAAAATCTTTCATCTGTATTAATAATGTTACGAATACTTCTATTGAGACAAATCATTTTCGTCATCTCTTGCATCTTTATGGAATTTTTACGAACCTCTTAAAAAATATTGTAAGTATGGCTTATATATATCCTATATGTATATACGTGCAATAATAATAATAATATGAATAATATAAATATTAATACTAATAAATAATAAAAATAATAATAATAATAACAATTTTTAGAAAAAGAGTGAAATGAATTAAACTTTCTGTCATCAAGGAGGCTGATAACTTAATTGAATTGTCTAAACGCTTTTTTTCTTCTTATTATTATTGCTATTGTTTTTGCAATTATTATTATAATTATAGTTATTGTTGTTGTTGTTGTTATTGTTGTTATTAGTATGACGTCACGATCACTTCAAAACAGGAAACAGCAACAGCGACGAGGAGGGCGACGGTTCATCAGTGGTTCATACGAAAGAATTTTGCGAACGTGAGATGTTCGAAGCTTCCTGTCCATCGTCACCACAGCCACCACCGCCACTGTCGTCGTCGTGGTCGCCATCAGCAGCGGCGACAGTCGCTTCAGTTTTGTACGACGAGGTGATATTGATTCGGGAGGCGATGTACGGCCGGATGAAAATTAGTAGGTGTGTTAAAGCTCAGTACGGCACCATTGGCTGTCAAGTTGGTTTTCTTTCGT
>NW_008703893.1:2987978-2997413 GCF_000326865.2 Helobdella robusta
TGATGATGACGATGATGACGATGATGATGATGATGATGATGATGATGATGAATATGATGATGATGATGATGATGATGACGATGATGATGATGATGATGATGACGATGATGATGATGATGACGATGATGATGATGATGATGACGATGACGATGATGATGATGATGATGATGATGATGATGATGATGATGACGATGATGATGATGATGATGATGATGATGATGAATATGATGATGGTGTTAATGATGATGATGACGATGAGAATGGTGAAAATGATGGCGTCGATTGTGGTTTAATTGATTTTTATTATCTCCTCATCACCATGATCAATTCATTGGTCGTCATCATCACATTCATCACCTAAACACTAATTGTTTTCATCATCGTCTACGCAGTTCTCAGCTGCACTGCACAAACTTGCTCCATCGGCCAGCCATTAAACATCCACCTCACTTCCGGCTTCCTCTCCAGTATGACGTCATCGTCGTCACGCGCTTGCGGGTCAGTCACGTGCCCGTGGAGTTTGACCCCTAAACAAAACCAACGCTTCAATTTGACCTTCATGATATTTCACTCACCATCATCGTCGTCATCATCGCTGCCACACTTAGGCGGATATGACGTCACTGCAAACAAAATCCAACAAAGTATGTTTGTGTTTGTGTGTGTGCACACGTATTTTTACGTTTTTACGTGCGTGTGTGCGTGTAGGTGTGTATTCACACCGAAATAATGATTGGTTAACATGGTAATAAGGTTCTCTAGAAGAGTCTACCAGAGGTTAAAGGTCAAGAAAGTTTAAGCACGTGCGGTCATAATTTTTAAATCGAATGAATGATGATGATTTTTTGATGTTGTTGTTGTCGTTGTGTCGTTGTTGTTGTTGTTTTTTTTTTCAATTAAAACATCCTCATCTTATGTAGCATCGCTCACTATTCTTTAATCTGTATTACTACTTTATGTGGTTTTTATCTCTTAAAAAAACTTTACCAGACAACTTTCCCCTCTTTATTCCTCGAACTTCTCATTAAGTAAAGCCATAAAGTCCTTAATTAAATCTTTATACCCTTGTTTGCTAAGAAAATTTATCGATTGCTCATCTATATATATATATATGTATAAATACAATATATATATATATATACATACATACACATACCACACACACATACCCACCCACACACACACACACACACATATATATATATATATATATATATATATATATATATATATATATATATATATATACACTAGACACATTTCACTTTGTTATTTATTGATATGCAATAGAAATACGCCAAATGTATCGTATGTGATACATTATTGATGGGTGCAATTTTATAGATAGTAATAAATGGTTGATTGATTGATTGATTGAATGAATACATGAATGAATTAATGAATAATTGAATGGATGAGGAATAAATGAGCGAATGAATTAAAAAATGAATGAATAAAAAGTGAAGGAAGGGAAGAATGAAGAATCAGAGAAATGTAAAACACTTGCTGAGATATTATAAAAAACTAAACGACTAGAAACGAACGAACGAACAAACAAACAAACATACATACAAACAAACATACATACATACAAACAAATACTAATTTAAACACATACAACTCTTCTACTCCTCGGCACCCTCGCCGAACGATACGTAAACCTGACAAGTAAAGAATACGGTTTGGCCGCGGCCAGGGCAGCGGACGAGAAAATGAAAAAATATGGGAACGCCCTCCCCTCGATGGAATTCTTGCCAATATGCATCGAGGTTCTTGGCCCGATGGACCCCAACACCCTTAAATTTCTTAAAGAAATATGCAAAATGATCAGCGTCAGATCAGGCGATAGCAGGGAACTGTTTTTCGCAACTAATCACATTTCGTGCTTGTTGCAGCGGTTCCTGCGTGTCTGTGTGCTTGAAAATATCCAACTGAATGCCGACATGTGCAATTAACGACAAATCAAAGTGTTAATCCATTTGTTACTTGATGTTTGACGGTTCAGTGTCACTCATCATGTTTTGGTTTTAACATACATACATACATACTTACAAACCAATAAACAAACACACGTATATGTTTGTATCTATATGTTGTATTTATGTATGCATTTATTTTTCATTTGTTTACTCCTTCAGCCATTCAATCAAAAGTTCATTCATTTATTCATTCATTCATTCATTTATTCATTCATTCCTTCATTCATTCATTCATTTATTTATCTATCTATCTATCCACCGAATATCTATTTTTCAAGATTTCATATTTAAGAAATAGCAACATCAGATGGACCAATCAAAATGATTCGCTTGAGAAAGCACGGGCAATAAAGGATTTTATAATTATGCCGACAGACACGTTCCATAACATAAAACTCTTCACAAGAATTTTCTGTTAATATTTATGTCTAAGCACACACACACACGCAAAAACACAAACACACACAAAGACACACACGCACACAAAGACACACACGCACATACACAAACACACAAACAACAATTTTAGCAAGCAACTTTTCGGAAACTCGTCTATGCAGTAAGATAATAATCAAACTTCACAGAAATGGACAAATGCCAAATTTTTCAATCTCCAACGATGAGCAAAATAATTGGCCATTTCATGGATGCACGGCAAACTTTTTGAAAAAGTTCACATTAGAGGAATAATTTTTTTTTGTTTCGCTTAAAAAAAAACATTTTTGAAGAAACTCTTGAGAAAAAAATGTCATCAAGTAGAAACGGTATTTTAAACGTAAGAGTAGAAATACCACTATTCACTAAAAAGTCATCAACAATAATTACTCAACAAATAACATCAGCAACGACAAGAACATCAACACCAACGACATCAATTACATCAACAACCTCAACAACATCAATTACATTAACAACCAACAACAACATTAGCAGCAACAACAACATCAACATCAGCCACAGCAGCTACATTAACGAAAAACATGCCAACCACACAATCAACAACATCAATATTAGTAACTACAACAACAGCAACAACAACAGCAACAAACACACTCACAGTTGTCCGTTTGTTTCAATAGTTGTCAGAATTAAATGGCTATACTTGTTGAACGAGTTCAAAGCAAGATTAACACCAGGCCAGCGAAATTGCTTGTCAACGAGCTAACTAAAGTTATATATATGTATGTATTGTATACACACACACACACACATACACACACACACACATACATACATATATGCACACATACATACGGACACATATATACACACATGCATACTTGTATACGCACATACATACACACATACATAGTTTTACACATACGTACATGCTTCATTTAAAATATGCTGCCCATACTAACGCGATAGTAATGCTATTCGTTTGCTCCAGAAGATCACGTACAATAATACACAAAAACACGTACGTATACACACATATATGCAAACCTGTGCAGAATTAAACATACATTCATACAAACAAACAAACATGCTTAGATACAAACACACAAACAAACAAACATTCTGTTTCAATTTACAATGATGTTGTTGCTTCAGTATTAATAACGATGATGATGTTTTCATTAATTGCGATGATGATGAAGAACTGATAGGGATGATGATGGTGATGATGATGATATCGGCCCGTCGGTAATGATAACGGCACCGGTAATGATGGAATCGGTACTAACGATACCGATTTTGATATTAGACGCGTATGCCTTGGTGAATTCGGTTTAAAGGTCGAGGCGATAAAAACTGACTTTATTGCTTGGCTAACAATGCCATCTTTCGAAGAATAGCCATCTTGTATTATTTTTGTACTTGTGTTTATATGTATTTCCATGTATTCATATGTTTGTGTGTGTGTGTGTGAATATGTGTGTTTTTGAACTCTGGACACCTGTGTGATTGTTTGTATGTGGTTGTGTGTATTTATGCACGTATAACTGCTCACCTGACTAATTTTGTTTCGAGTTTTTGTCATATTTGTAATCTTTAAAAGATTAACTTCTTTTCTGTTTAATTAATTTTATCTTTTTTGTTTAACTAATTACATGAATTGAATTTAATTTAATAAAACCTGCCAGTGGCCATCTTGAGTTATAAAAACGAACTCGGTAAAGAGAAGAAGAAGTGAAGATTACGAAACAAAAACATTCGGCCTTAACTTCATTCAGGAAAAACATTTTCAGATGGAATGAAAGAAAAAGAAATTGAAAAAAGAACAATCGGGAACAGGATCAAAAACTACAGTAGGAAGAAAAAAAGAATGAATGAACGAGAGATGAAAGAGAGAGAGAGAGAGAGAGAGACAAACAAAGAAAGATAGACAAGCAGGCAGACTAAGACAGACAAAAAGAAAGTATAGGAATACTGAGAGAAAAAGAATGTGAGAACAAAGAAACAAAAAAATAGGCAGAATAAAAAAAAAAGAGAGAGAGATAAAGAGAGAGAGAGAAAAAGAAGGAAGAGGAAGAAACAGAGAGAAACAATGCAAGGAGATGACCGTACATAAAATAAAGGAAAGACAAAAATTTTTTCAATTACTTAATGAACTTGAATGAAGCCGGCATTTAATACATTAATATTTATGACCTAATGTATGTATTAATATGTATATCTATATGTGTGTGTGTATGTCTGTATGTGTCTGTGTGTTTGTGTTTATGTGTGTTTGTTTGTACGCTTATATGATGAAATACAAAGAAAAACAAAAAACTGATTAAAAAGCAGAAACAAAATAATTTTCTGAGGAAAAAGAATGTGAAATATATGAAAATAAAGTTTTCCTGAATACTGGCCGGTGAAAAAGTTGTTGAAATGAATGGATAGATGAATGAATGGATAAATGAATGGATAGATGAATGAATGGATAAATGAATGAATGAACGAACGAACGAACGAATGAATGAGTGAGTGAATGAATGAATGAACTAACGAACAAACGAATTAATGAGCTAACGAATTAATTAGTTAATGAATGAATGAATGAATGAACTAACAAGTGAGTGAATTAATGAATGAATGAATAAATTAACAAATGAATGAATGAACAAAAAAACGAATGAAAGAACGAACGAACAAATGTATGGATAGAAGTTATAATTAGAAAAAATATAGAAAAAACTACTGAGAAAATGGAAGTGATTGTGTGAAAGAATAAAAATGAAAAAATGTTAAATTATTTAAATTGAAAAAATTAAAAGTAAAACAAAGAATGAATTAAAGAGAGAGAGAGAAGAGAAAAAGAGAGATAGAGAAAGAGAGAGAAAAAAGAAAGAGAGGGACAGACAGAGACAGGGAAGGAAAAAAGAGAGCAAGGAAGGTGATAAATCAAGTGAGTGCAATAAATATTAATGCTGTGTAGAATTGACTGATTAAGTAGATGAGCTGAACATTCCCACACACATATACACACACAAATACACAAATACACACATACACGCACACACACATACACATAAATACATACCTGAGGAAATATTCTTGTGAGATTGCGTGTTGTGGCATTTTGTTTGCGTGTGCGTGTGTGTGTTTGTTTGTATCTGTCTGTCTGTATGTGTGTGTATGATTGTGTGTGTGTGTATGAGTGTGTATATGTGTTTATGTGCGTGTCTATGTATGTATGTGAGTGTTATTCAACTATCGGTATGTTTCTATCTATGTGTTCTATTTGCATTTCGATGCATACTAATTGGTTTCTCATCGTCCGCTCTTTTCCTTCATATTGTTGCTACTACTGGCGTTATTATTATTATTATTATTAATGTTATTATTATTGTTATTATTTTTTTTGTTGTTTTCATGTCAAAATGTCACCCTTTGGCATAATGTAGCAGGACGTTCAAAACTCAAATAATATAACAAAATATAATAATAATAATTATGAATATAATTATAATAATATTATTATTATTGTTATTATTATTATTTAAAAAGTCGTAGGATGCACGGACCCGCCCACGCCTCCGTCTGGCTGGATGAAACGGACCGGAAACAAAGCTGAATCAGGATGCCAGCCTAATAAGGTACTCTGGAGAATGACGTGTCACGTGAACAGCTGGGTCGGGGACGAAATAGGGATGTGTGATGGAGAGGGCAGAAGTGCCGACGCGTGGAATGGTGATCTTGCCGGAAGTGGCGGGGCTGGTGGGGGCTCGAATGATGGTGGGCAGAATATGCAGGGTGAATATTTTCGGTTTAACTTTTACCAGTTAAATACAAGAACATTTCTTTTTAAATCTTTTATAATTTATTGTTAGAAAAAACTTTTTAAAATTTTCATACTAAATTACTTAATTAATGTTTTCTGTATTAATGAAACAACACAAAATGACCACACCGAAACCAGGCTTGCTGGCGGTTGTTGGTATCGGCATTGTGCTTGGTATTGTTCTGGGTTTCTCTATGCTGACCATCGCCGTTGCTATGCTGAGAAAGTTTGTGGAAACTTTACAAAAATTTTGGCGGTGGTTTCGAAGAAATTTTATTTGTGGTTTAGTGAAAATATTGTTAAAAATAGATGAAGATGGTGATGATGTTTCTGAAATTTTGTTTTAGTTAACGAAATATAAGTAGTTTTGAAATGATTCGATAAATTTTAAATGTTTTGAATGAGTCCCAATTGAATGTTTATGAACCAATGTTAATAAGAGAGAAATGAATTATTATTTTTTGAAACGAACGTGACTAAATGAATGTACCTCCAAAGGCGAAACAGACAAAAACAACCGATCCAAGTACTCGAGAAACTCAACAGTGACATTTACCAACAACAACATCAACATCAGCGCATCCCTTCGACAGGAACTACTTCCGTTTACAACCAAGCGACAACAACACAGACGCAACAACAACAAATGTTCCAACAACAAAGCAAGTATCAACAGCAACAACAACAACAACAAACTAGAGATGTGATGATGAATGTGCAAACGTACGCCCCCATCGCTGATTTGCTGTTATCAAGTGACGTCATAATGAATGGTTTGTTGTTGTTGCTGTTGCTGATTTTGTTGTTGTTGTCGTTGTTGTTGTTGTCTTTTATGTTTTTCTTGTTCATGAGTCTGATGTTAATAATGCTATTAATGTCATCTTCCTGATTTAACAGTGCTGATGACATATTGATGTTATTGACGCTATTAATGTTTTCATTAATGTTACAAGAGTTACTTCAATGTTATTTCAAAAGAGCTGATGACATTTTGTAACCAATATATCAAGCAGCCAACACACATTTCGCCCTCAAATTCTATTTCTTCTTTGTACCTTGCTTTGATAAATGACATTTCAGCTGTTGGATGACAAGCCTGTTAAATCATCCGCAATAACATCTAATGCCTGGCTCTTTCTACCTAAAAAAAATTATGTTTTTGGTATTATTATACATAAAATATATTATAAATTGTTTTTATGGTAAGTATTTTAGAATTTCAAGCTGGTAATTTTTTGTAGTAGTGGTGGTTGTAAATGTAGGCGAATCATCATCATCGTCGTCATCGTCGTCAACACTTCAACAGCATTATTGAAAATACTAGTAATTTAAAGTGATATAAGTATTGAGTGTGAATAATGCTTGAAGTTACGAAAGAATTAACGATAATTTTTTCATAATTAATAAATAAATACAAATATTATTATTAATAATTTGGATATCAAAAAGATTTCTTTCGAACACCCCTTACAGAAAAGTCTACGCCACCATTGTTGAAAGAACATTGTTACGAGCCAACATCACATGAGATGCCATGTAAATTTGAAACATTTCATCAACAACAGCAACAACAACATCATCCGCATTTTCAACACCATCATTGCCAGCAACTACAACAGCAACAACAACAACAACTACTACTACAACAACTCATACAAAAACAACAACAACATTTATCATCGCACAACAACAACAATGACACAACAACAACAGCCAATGATGGAAGTTACCGTAGTAGCGACCCTGACCTTACTTATTTACCCACACCTCCGCCACCTCCACCGACCAAGACGTTGCAGTTCTCTTCTTCCGCCATGCCATCTTTCGTAAAATAAAATAAAATTATAGCTGTTACGTCATAATTGAAATTATATATATATATATATATATATATATATATATATATATAAATTTATATGGATGTATGGGACAGAAAATATTTTTAAAAACAATAAATTATCTAAAATGGTATGATTATTATTATTATTATTATTGTTGCTGTTATTACTATTGTTATAATGACTATAATTATTAGTAAGGTTTCTGTTATTAATTGTTTTATAATAATAATATTATTATTATTATTAATTATAGTTGTAATTATTTTCATTTGTTATTCTCATCGAAAGGTTATTTTTTGTGTGTTGCAAAATGCAGTGGAAAAACCTGTAAATTTTTATGTGTTTATACATATGTGTGTGTGTGTGTGCTTGTATGTGTGTGTGTGTGCATGCGTGTGTGTTTGTCGGTATGTGTGCGTGTTAGTGGGTATGTGTGTCTATGTGTGTATATATATTTTTTCATATAATTATATTATCACTTTCATCATCGTCCCTAACATTAACGTCATAAACACATTTATTCAATAATTATGATAATTATAGTAATAATAATAATTATTATAATTAATATTATTATTGTTATTATTATTAATAATATATAATTATACGGTATAATTTCAATTCTATGTACCTAATAATTTCATTCGCTTTCAATGCCTAAAAATCAGGGTTGGTTTCACACATACACACACACATACATACAACATACATTCATACATACAAACATACATACATAAATACACACACACACATACACACATACATATAACATACATTCATACATTCAAACATACATACATAAATAGATACACACATACACACATATATATATATATATATATATATATATACATAAATACATACATACTTACATACAAACAAATGCGCACATACACCTACACACAAATACACACATAAATACATTATTCTTGAATGTTTAATTTTATTTTGTCCAAAAATATATGGACCAATAAATAAATAAATGTTGGTATTATTATTTGTTAATTTTTTGTCTGTCCTAAAGAAATAAGAAATTAGAACAATAAATTTTTATCATCATTTCATCCTCATCATCTTCACCACCATCATCATCATCATTTCATCCTCATCATCTTCACCACCATCATCATCATCATCATCATTTCATCCTCACCATCTTCACCTTCATCATTTCATCTTCACAGCCATCTTCACAGTCATCACATTTCACTGTTTTTAATCACTCGCAAAATCATTATATCATTCATACGTTCGATATGCCTGTCTGAAAAACATAAAATTTTAAAACGTCATTTTACATGCTCTTGAGGAGAAATTGTGACAGTGCAACAGTAAGATACAGAGGAAACATAAAGAGAGAGAAAGAGAGAGAGAGAGAGAGAGAGAGAGAGAGAGAGAGAAG
>NW_008703893.1:2997987-2999226 GCF_000326865.2 Helobdella robusta
AGTCCTTCTTCCGTGATCTCTCTCTCTCTCTCTCTCTCTCTCTCTCTCTCTCTCTTTCTCTCTCTTTCTCTCTCTTTCTCTCTCTTTCTCTTTCTCTCTCTCTTTCTCTTTTCCTTTCTTAAATTTGTTTCCGTTTCTTTCTCTCTTTCTCTTTTTGTCTTTTTCTTCATCTTCACAAATTTTTATAGCATGTTAATTTAGAATACATACGTTTACACACACACACGCACACACGCACGCACACACCTGTACACACAAATTCACACACACGCACACACAAATTCATACACACACACGCACGCACGCACACGCATGCTTACATTGCATTAACATGCAGGCAGGCTTGGATCATACATAGTTTAAAATTGTTCAATTTCATTGTTCATTGGTGCTGGCGAAACGGGAATGAAGCTTTTAAAATGACAACCTCCAAAAAAATTTTCAACATTTTAAAATACAGGATAGGGCTTGCATTTAGACGTTCCGAGGCTTTAGGAAGGTCTGAGTCAAAGTAGAGATTCCTATTTATTTAGGAAATCCTTTTTTGTGTAGTTCCCAAGGCAAAAGTTTCTCCTTCCCTGTTTTAAATCCGGTTTAAGTTACATTTTTGAGATTAACTATAAGTATATAACTGAGTAACGATTTTAAAACAAAATTGTAGGTATTATTAATAACATGATTGCGTATGAATGTTTGTGTGTGCTTATGTGAATATGTGTATGCCTTTGTGTGTTTTAGCGCTTATGTAAGTTTCTATGTATTCTCCTAAATGATGCTATATAAGAGATAATTAAAGGAAGAGAGAGAGAGAAAGAGAGAAAGAGATATATATATAGGGAAAAAGAGAGAGCAATATTATTTTCTTTCGTTAGATGTAAGTCGCGTTTGGAATGATTTCATCTCCCCGTGCTATCTCTCTAAAAAAAAGAGGAACAGCTGATAACAACAACAACAACAATACTAATAAACAATAACATTGAATCAATAATAACAACAACAATAATAATAATAATAATAACAAACTAATAATGATATGCAAACCAAATATAGATCACATTTAATTCAACTAAATAAATTTAGTTTAGTTTCAGATCACAGGTAGCTCAGATGACAAAAAAGCCTAAGCACTTATCAATGATTCATCTCCAAAACTAAATAAAGAACCGTGCTAGTTACAATAATCAATGTTAGATGAAACTAATAAAGATACGAGGAGGAAGAAAGTAGGATGGTCAAGGG
>NW_008703893.1:2999390-3001812 GCF_000326865.2 Helobdella robusta
GAGAGAGAGAGAGAAAGAGAGAGAGAGAGAGAGAGAGAGAGAGAGAGAGAGGAAGGGTTGAACATATTTTTTTTAAAACAAAAATACTTCTGTGTTTGCCAGGAATGAATTTTTAATGAATTTATCATTTCCATATGCATAAGTGCAAGTTTTTGTCTGTCTGTCTGTCTGTATGTATGTGTGTGTGTATGTATGTGTGTGTGTATGTACGTCTGTCGGTCTCTATGTGTGTGTGTGTGTGTGTGTGTGTGTGTGTGTGTGTGTGTGTGTGTGTGTGTGTGTGTGTGTGTGTGTGTGTGTGTGTGTGTGTGTGTGTGTGTGTGTGTGTGTGTGTGAAGAAGAAAAAGTAGAAGTAGAAGAATAATTATAAGTGATAATTTATGTGGTAGTATCACGATTAAGCTGTCAATACATGCCAAATGATCATAATAATAATCACCACTACTAATAATAATTTCATTATTATTATTGTTGTTGTTGTTGTTATTATTGTTATTATTGTTATTACCGGTGTCATTGCCCTTTGGTTATTGTTATGAGTGTTGATGTAACTTTAGATATTAACGCTTGCATACATCTACATTATTGTTGTTGCTACTGTTGCTGTTATCATTATTATTATTATTGTTATTGTTATTATTATTGTTGTTGTTGTTGCTTTTGTTGTTGCTGTTATTGTTGTTGTTGTGGTTGGTGGTTGTTCTAAATAAAGCAACTGTCTGTATGTCGCCAATGACTGAGATTACGAATTCCCGATGAATACTCGATGAATTCCCGGAATTCCCATTCCAGAAAATTAAGTTTTACCAATTACCATGGAAATATTATGGGAACCCCATAGGAATCCCATGGGAGCCATGGAATTCCCATAGGAATTGTTAAAACCATTGGATTCCCGAAATTCCGTTCCCATGCTCCCTTCTCATTCATTCAATCATTCGTTTATTCATTACTCGTTCATTCATTTTTTCATTCATCTATTCACTCATTCATTCATTCATAGCCAATAAATCACGTTCCCTTGTGTATATATAACCTAAGGTAGTTAATTATCATTCAAATGACCTCATTAATATTGATACATGCAAATTATGCTAATTAGATAGATTGTTTTCATAGTAATAGTAGTAGTTGTAGTAGTAGCAGTAGTAGTAGTAGTAGTAGTAGTAGTAGCAGTAGTAGTAGTAGAAGCAGTAGTAGTAGTAGCAATTAATATTAATTCATTTATATAATGGCGTGTTAATGAACGTTACGTTACGCAATTAATAAACTGAGAGAAAGATTTAACGCTTGTTTATCTTGTTGCACTATTGATGTGTTTTGCTGTTAATGTTATTATTTCGTGACGTCATTTTGTCTTTGTTGTTGTTGTTGTCGTCTCGTGTTTGTTGTTGCTATGGTTGATGAATTTCATTTGTTATGAGGTTTATAAATAATATTGTCTATGTGAAACTTTCTCACCAATTATCGCATGCCTAAGTACCCACACAGAACATGCGTATATAGAGACAAACAAACACACACACACACACATATATATATACATATATACATACACACACACACACAGATATAAATATATATAAATATATATAAATATATATATATATATATATATATATATATACATTTCATTTT
Source organism: Helobdella robusta (assembly GCF_000326865.2). Classification (NCBI taxonomy): domain Eukaryota; kingdom Metazoa; phylum Annelida; class Clitellata; order Rhynchobdellida; family Glossiphoniidae; genus Helobdella; species Helobdella robusta. Next base: position 3,001,029 of record NW_008703893.1, read on the forward strand.
TGTTTGTGTTATTTTTACTAATATATATCTTCTTTTTAATATATATATATATATATGCTTGCGTGCGTATATATATATATATATATATATATATATATATATTTATATATCTTCACGGATATATATATATATATATATATAAAAAGATAAATTAGTTTGTTTGCTATTTGCTGGTTGGTTGATTTGTTGGAAAGCATTATTTTTATTTTATTAAATTACTAGAAGATTATTATCATTTATAATTAATGGGAACATCCTTTTATTTTCTAACTCCAAATACCAAATATTATTAATGAAATAATTATATTTCATAATAATAATAACTATAATAATAATACCAATAATAATAATAATAAAATAATATGGTTAGATTTGTTTTATTAACTTTTATTAATGTTTACCGTATTAATCTTATCTATGAACTTAGAATTAGTAGCAGTTGTAGTAATTAATAGACAGAAGTAGTAGTAATAACCGCTGTAGTGGTAGTAGAAGTAGAAGTAGCAGCAGCAGTAGTAGTAGTGGTAGTAATGGTAGTAGTAGTAGTATGAAATTTTGAGGAAAATTTTATGAAAAGTTAATTGATTAAATTTGTATCGGATTCATTCAACCAATTTGGTAAGTAAAATTCTTCAGTAATTACTTTCTTTTGAATAAAAATTAAATGATGATGATGACGATGATGATGATTGTTATGATGATGATGACAATGATGATGATGACAGGGATGATGATGATGATAATGATAAAAATGCTTGGCGATTTGTAAGTTTAAAAAGAATAA
>NW_008703893.1:3002577-3005140 GCF_000326865.2 Helobdella robusta
GTGTTGTTGTCGTTGTTGCTGTTGTTGTTGTTTTGTTACTGCTTTTGTTGTTAATGTTGTTATAGTTGTGATTTTTGTTATTGTTCAAATTTTTTGAAAATTTTTTCAAATTTTTTGAAAATTATTATACCATCAACAAAATTATTATTATTTTTACTATTTAATTATTATTTTTATTATTCGATTATTATTATTATTTACTTATTGTTGTTTTTGTTGTTTTTTTTATTGCATTTGCCGCCTCAAGTTCTATCTGTATAAAGTTGAGTTGCATTGTTGCGTTATGCCATGTTAATGAGGTTGTCATTCATTAGCGTCGTTGTTCATTGGTTCGTTCATTCGTTCACACGCTCATTCGTTTATTTGTTCATTCAGTCGTTCATTCACTTTGTTTTTTCATTCATTCATTCATTCTTCCTTTCATTCTTTCACTCAAACATTAGCATAGCGGTACAAACGCCATAAAACATGAAGAAGATTTAAAATGAAATGTAATAAAGTTAGCTTTTGAAAAAAAAATAATGCAGGATTGGAATAAACTTTGCAATTTCTCTCTCTCTCTCTCTCTCTCTCTCTCTCTCTTTCTCTCATTCTTTCTTTTATTTGATCTTTCTTTTTCTTTCTATCTATCTTTCTCTTCTTCTCTTTTTCTTTCAACTTTTATGAAAAGAGTCAAATTTATAAGAAAAATGTTCTTTCTGTCTCTCTGCCTTTCTCTGTCTTTCTCTCTTTTTCTTTCTGTTTTTTTGTTTTCTCTCTTTTCTCTCTCTCTCTCTCTCCCTCTCTTTCTTTCTTTCTCTCTTTCATTCTTTCTTTCTTTCTATTTTGGATAAAGAATCAAGTATATAAACTAAATACCAGTACGTCTTAAAACATTGAACAGAAAATTTTTTTAAAGATAATATAATACTATCGTTAGTAAATTCATCATGCAAGTCTGCTATCAGGCCTAAATATTTTGTATGTATGTATGTTTGTTTGTATGTGTGTGTGTGTGTTTGTATGTATGTATGTGTGTGTATGTGTTTTTTGTATGTGTATGATTGGATAAATGTATGTATATATCATTTTTCTGTATGTATGGTTGGATGTGTATGTATGTTTGTTTGTATGTATGTGTGAATGTTTGTTTGTATGCTATACATATTCTTTAGGTTAAATTTTGTTTATGTTTGTTATTTATGATTGTTATGTCTGTGTGTGTGTGTCTGTGTATGCGTGTGTGTGTGCGTGTGTGCGTGTATGTGCGTGCGTGCGTTTGATGGATAGTAGATAGATATTTCTTTATGGCTAAACTTAAACGTTTAAATTTATGAAAGATACATTCGAGAGAGAGAGATAAACTCGAAAATACCTCAGAGATAGATTGCGTGTAATTTACGTAAAAAATGGATGAATGAAATAGCAATAATAATAATAATCTAATAATAATATTAATAATAATAATAATAATCAAATGATAATAATAATAACCATCATCATCATCATCATTCCTTCGTTTTAAATTCCCAAAAATTTATCTTTATCCGTTTCGTTTTTGTCTGTGCTAGGTTGAGCGTGTGTTTTACATCAGAATTTTGGCACTATCATCATCAGTTGCAGCAGCATCGTCGTCGTCGTCATCATCATCGCTTGAGATGTCTTTTGCAGATGGATTTTAAAGATGATTAAGAGAGAGAGAAAGAGAGAGAGAGAGATCTTATTTCTCTTTTACTCTAGGCTTCTGCTTTTTCATTCACTCACTCATTTACTCATCCATTCATTTGCCCATTCACCCATTCATTCACTCATTCATTCACTCATTCATTTGCTACTGCTGATGCTGGTGATTATGACGACGGCTATGACGAATGATTTTTTTCATCCTTTCATTATGTACGATAAATTTGAATTTAACTTACTTTATACTTAATATAATGATAACGATCTTGTTATTATTATTATTATTATTGTTGTTGTTGTTGTTGTTGTTGTCATTTTCATTCGATATTGTTGGTACGCTGCTGAGTTTTTCAAAAGTGTGTAGTTGTAATGTATTGTATTGTATTGATAGTTGAGTTCGATTGTGTCTCTTTGATCATGCTGGTTCCATTCTTCTTGCTTTAATGTGTTGTTGTTGTTGTTACTGTTGTTGTTGTTGCTGTTGTTGCTGTTGTTGTGGCTGCTTTATACTAAAGTTACTCTAACCAACAACGACAACATCATCATCATCATCAACAACAACAACATAATCATCATCACTACCAACAACAACAACAACATCATCAGCATACGTAGCCAACAAGCAACAACAACCATCCATCCATCCATTCATCCATCCATCTATCCATCCATCTATTCATCCATCCATCCATTCATCCATTATTCTCCCTTACCAAGAAATCTGCGGGAAGATTTTAAATTTTAATGAACGCTTGCTGTTTGATATGTAGTAGTAGTAATGCCGTAATGGTAGTAGTAGTAGAAAAGTAGTAGTAGTAGTAGCAGCAGCACTAGTAGTAGTAGTAGTATTAATTTCGTTATGGTAGTAGTAGTAGTAGTAGTAGTAGTAGTAGTAGTAGTA
>NW_008703893.1:3007343-3012658 GCF_000326865.2 Helobdella robusta
GGAGAGATAAGAAAGAGAGAAAGAAAGAGAGAGAGAGAGAGAGAGAGAGGGAGAGAGAGAGGGAGAGAGAGAGGGAGAGAGAGAGAGGGAGAGGGAGAGAGGGAGAGGGAGAGAGAGAGAGGGAGAGAGGGAGAGGGAGAGGGAGAGAGAGAGAGGGAGAGGGAGAGGGAGAGAGATTGCAAATGAAGAAAGAGTGGGCTGATGTTAAGCAATTAGCGTTTAGATATATGGAAGGGAACATTATTTGAATATAAATCATCGCAATTACATAATCATAATCACGTCGTCGTCGTCATCATCATCTTTTTTATTATCATCATCATCATTGAGGAGTTATCTCGCAATATTATTATTGTTAACGCCATTAGCAGCAAGCAGTTGTCGCAGAAATTGTAGCAACAGCGACCACAGTAGTAGTAGTAGTAGTAGTAGTGGTAGTAGTAGTTGTAGTAGTAGTTGTAGTTGTGGTAGTAGTAGTAGTTGTAGTAGTAGTCGTAGTAGTAGTAGTAGTGGTAGTAGTAGTAGTAGTGGTAGTAGTAGTAGTAGTGGTAGTAGTAGTAGTAGTAGCAGTTGTAGTAATAGTAGTAGCAGTTGTAGTAATAGTAGTAGCAGTAGTAGTAGTAATTGTGGTAGTAGTAGTAGTAACAGTAGTGCAATGGCGATGATGATTGAGATCTCATGCCATTTGATTTCTCATTATTAGATACTAAGAAAATTTATTGAATGTACGTGTGTAAGTATGCTTGTGTGCGTGTGTTTTTGCGTGTGTGTTGGTTTGCACGTACAATTTGTGTGTATTTTTTGTGTCTGTATGTGTGTTGTTATGTATGCTGAAATATGTAAATAAATATCGCATCATATCTACCATCATAATTCTTCATCATCTCATGACGTCATCATCATCGTCATTATCATCATCATCGTTATCATCCTCATCTCTTTACTTGTGTAGGTATGTATTTGTATGTCTGTCTGTCTGTCTGTCTGTCTGTCTGTATGCGTGTGTTTGCTTGTTTGGGTATGTTTGTATAAAGTCCGTTAAATTGCTAAAAGGATTGTGTGTATTTCATTTTAAATTATAACACTAATAATAATAATAACAATAATAATAAATAATAATTTATAATAACGATAATAATAATAATTTTTTTTAAAACTTAGCACTTGTGCAAGTAATTTTTTTACGCATTGATAAACTATGGCCTCTAAAGAAAGATCACTGCATCTATCTATTGTATGTGTATATGCGTGTGTGTATGTAGGTGTATGTATGCCTTTTATGTATCTATGTGTGTATGTGTAGTAGTAGTAGTTGTAGTAGTATAGTAGTAGTAGTAGTAGTAGTAGTAGTAGTAGTATTAGCAGTACAAAAGAAATACTACTATTACTAAGGTTACTATTGCGTAAGGTAAAGTAGAGAAGAGGCTTGCAGCTATTGTAAACTAGAAAATTAATTACCTTCCTTTTCATTCATTCGTTCGTTCGTTCATTCGTTCATTCATTCATCCGTGCATCCATTTATATGGCCCATTTTTAATCCAACTATTTCTGTATTTCTTAACTTGCATGGTCATTACATCTAAAAATATTGCTTGGGCTTTAATTCACTTGTTCAATAGTGACAACATCGTCATCATCATCAGCAACAGCAGCTGCAGCATCAGCTACAGCAGCCACAACATTGTCATCATCATCATCACCATAGGCCACACCGTGAACATCATCATAAATAATCATTAGCAAAAATAATCTGTAATGTCCGTTGTCTATTTATCTATCAATGTTACTAGAAAACAAATTAGGGTTATTATTAACATTATCATTGTATGTGTATGTTTGTTTGTATGTGTGTATGCATGTATGCATGTATGTATGTGTGCCTGTGTATGTTTGTATTAAGTTTGTTAATTTTTGTACTAATGTATGTATGTAAGTGTGTATGTTTGCGTATATATACGTGTACGTGTATATGTGTGTGTGTTTGAGTGTGTGTGTACGTGTGTATGTATATGCGTTTGTGTTTTCCTTGCAAAATAATTTAACAAAATGCATTTGGCATTTTGCTGAAAATTTTGATTCGAAAAACTTCGCCGAAAGGAAAAAGAATCATTAATCTAAAGAAGCCAAAAAAAACAAAATTCTGTTTTTATTTTTAAATAAAAAATGTTTTTGGATGCAACACTTTTTTTTGAAAAAAAAAAAAATTTTTTTAAATTTATTTTCTCGGCTTTGAAAGGAGCATGGGTAGATATATAGGCACGTTGCCGTTCATTAAGTAGGAGATTGTTTAAGTTTTTGTTGTTGTGGTGGTGGTTGTAGTAGCAGTAGTAGCAAAATCAGCAGCAGTAGTAGTAGTAGTAGTAGCAGTAGTAATAGTGTGTCTTGTAATCATTTTTTTGGCCAATTTACATTTATTCTCTTTTGTTGNGATTTTGAAAAAACTTTTAATTTTGATAAAAATAAGTTTTTAGAACTTTCAGAAGAGGGACTCCATCACCGACAACAACGAAAAAGCATTTGGAATGTATCTTTATTATTCTCATTAGGTTTTTCCTGGCAAGTAGCATTATTGTAATATTTTATCCCACAGCCTTCTCGGCTTTAAGTGGATTATTGTAAATTATTGTTTTTTTTCTGTGGGTAGAGGTTGTTTGTTTGTTTGTTTATTTGTTTGCTTGTTTGTTTGTTTGTTTGTGAGGTTTATAAGAGAGAGAGAGAAAGAAAGAAAGAGAGAGAGAGAGAGAGAGAGAGAGATTTATATGTCTAATTAATTATCTAATTGATTCAATAATTAGCGTTTCATCCGTGTAGCAATCTTTAGCAATCTTTATTAAATGTGTCCCTCATTGATTATTGTCATCTGCCATGTGACTATGATGTTCCACTTTTATTGCTGATGTAACTATTACAAAATTGATGTCATTTACATTTGCATTTGCATGCCATGAAATAATTTTTAAAATCATCGTAGGCTATACTGTACATATAAAATGGGAAAACCCACAAAGATGATTCCAGGAATAAATGAATAAAGATAGAAGGAGAAAAAGAATGAGAGAAAGAGAGAGAGAAAAAAAAGAGAGAGAGAGAACGAGAGAGAACGAGAGAGAGAGAAAGAGAGATAATAGTATGAAAGGAAAATCATAATTTCATTGCATTCGCCAAATCTTATCAAGGTGATGAGTGACAAAGTGTTTGAAAAAAAAATTTTTTCTCAACATAAAGAGATCTGGGAATGAAGAAGATAAAATTGTTATTATTGTTACAACTATTAGCTCTATTATTATTATTATTTATTCATTTATTCTTTTCATATTCTTTCTTTCTTTGGATAATTTTTTTTGCTGCCCTTCGTACGCGAGTTTCGTAGCATGTTTGTTGAAAGGCGTGCATTTCTCGCATTTCATTGTTGTAACTTCCAGAGAAAAAGACTCTGCAAATAATATTTTTTATATTTTTTGTTATTTTTCTGTGATTTTTCTGTGATTTTTCTGTGATTTTTCTGTATTTTTCCATTTTTTTATCACGTAGACTTGCTTTTTCTGAATTCGGCGTCAATTTCATCAGCGTCATTGCCAATCTGCCCGAGCTATTCATTCAGGATATTCACACACGCACACACACACACACGCACATTCACTCAAACACACTCACACTCACGGACACATATACACAAGCATACACACACACGCACACACATGCAAACATATATACTAACATACATACATTGGCAGGTGTTGAGGCAGACTGATGTTTGATTATTTGAAAGGTGCTATGGACAGGAGCGAAACAAAAAAATTTCTTCAAAAGATTTTTCTCATTATAAACACAATAGAATAATGCATTAAAATACTTTTATAATCTTTAATAAATTAAAGTACTTTGTTCTTTCTCTTTTAATCATTCCCTCTTTTCTTCTATTTCTTTCACTCTCTCTCTCTTTCTCTCTCTGTCTCTCTGGCGGTTTTTTTCGCAATTTGACACTCTTTCTTTTTTGTTTGCTTTCTTTTTTTAGTTCTGCTGTCCCTTTCTCTCTCTCTCTCTCTCGATCTCTCTCGACCTATTTATCTATCTATATATCTACCTATCTATTTATCATCCTTTTTTATCTCTCTCTTTTCTTCTCTCCTCCATATCTCTTCATTCAATTTTTTCCTAGTTATCACTACTCTCTCTTTTTCTCTTTCTCTCGCTTTCTTTCTTTCTCTCTCTCTCTTTCTCTCTCTTTCTCTCTCTCTCTCTCTCTCTTTCTCTTTCTTTCTCTGTCTCTCTTTCTCACTTTCTCTTTTTTTCTTTCTTGCTTTTTATCTAACCTCGATTCTATCCTCACCCTAATTTTCAGTTTCTTTTATGTGCATTTCTGCTAACGTGCGTTCGTTCGTTTGTTCTTTGTTGTCCTCCTTTAAAAGTTAAATGGCTTTTAATTTGCATTCAGCATCTGTTTGTTTGGCATTTGTTTAAGAAGATGATGATGATGGTGACGTTCTTGGTTATGATGATGGTGATGATGGCGATGATGATGACGATGATGCTGACGACGACGACGATGAAGATGATAATGATGATGATGAAGATAAAATAAAAATAAAGAAAATACATATCCACAACAATAACAACAACAACCATAGCAACAAAAACACAACGCGAGCAACAGCAGAAACAGAACCAATTTGTACTTTTCAAGAAATTTGGCTTCCCATTATTTATATTCTATGATTGATGACATTACATTTATCATTAAAGTTTAATAATACTACTTCTACTACTTTTACTACTGCTTCTACAACTACCACTTCAACTTCTACTACTACTACTACTTCTACTACTACTACTACTTCTACTACTACTACTACTACTACTACAACTACTCCTACTACTACTACTACTACTACCAAGACTTCTTTTAGTAATACTACCCCTACAGCTTTGTGGCCACGATCGATACTTCTGCCACAGTTACTACCGCTGCTACAAATACCACACGTTCGGATTCGATACGTATTTTATACGTATAAATAAATAAATTAATTAATTAAATAAATTTTGAATGAATTTGAAATTAAAAAAAATTAATTTACGAAAAAAAATGTAGAAAAATGATAAAGTTTGTTTCATATTTTCATCCTAAGATCAAACGACTTTGATGAAGTGGGACATGATTTTTTTAAACGATGATTAATTTTTTGCTGCTTCATTTGATGATTATATGTGAGATGTCATGAGAGAAAAAGAGAAACAGAGAGAGAGAGAGAGAGAGAAAGAGAGAGAGAGAGAGAGAGAAGAGTGTTTATACCATAAATCAGTGGAATCTAAAG
>NW_008703893.1:3012708-3020927 GCF_000326865.2 Helobdella robusta
CGTACATACATACACGCATACATACATACATACATACATGCATTCATACAAACATACATACAGACATACATACATACATGCATACATACATACATACATACATATATACATACATATACATACATACATACATACATACATACATACATACATACATACATACATACATACATACATACATACACACACACACACACACACACACACACACACACACATACAAAGTAGGTTGCGGTTTAGTTTTATCTGTGATTAGAGTATACCCTTTTTTCTGTATTGTATTATTTTGTGTATATTTCTTTGTATTGTTGCATGCTTGTATGTTGGAATATGTATCCTTCTATCTCTATGTATATAAGATGTTTATTTGTATGTGTTTGTGTGTAGGTTTTTGTATGTAGGTTTTTTTATGTTTGTATGTATATAATGTTGTATGCTGGTATAGTTGTATTTTAGTTGTATAGGTATGTGTATATTAACAAACATTTACGTACGCACACACGTTCATACATGGAAATCATTATTAATTTGTTTTGAAAGTTCAAATCCAGACATCTTAGACAGTATCTGATTTGGTGAAAATTTCTGTTGTTGTTGTTGTTGTTGTAGATGATGTTGTTGATGATGTTGTTGTAGTTGTTACTATTATTGTTGTTGCTGTTGTTGTTGTTGATGATGTTGTTTTTAATAATGTTCCGTTGTTGTTGTTGTAGTTTTCTTGATGATGATGATGTTGTTGTTGTTCTCTTGATGATGATGTTGTTGATGTTGTCGTTGATGATGTTGTTGTTGTTGTTGTTGTTTTTGTTTTCTTGATGATTTTTTTTTTCCAGTTTCATTGCATTGTCCTTGAAAAAGACAAAAAAATGGTTATTTTCAGTTCAATATTATCCATCAATGAATGTAAAATATCGACCCCAGCAGCATTATTTGTACTGATAGTAGTAGTAGAAGCAGCCAAAACAGCAGTAATTGTAGTAGTAGTAGTAGTCGTAGTAGTTGCAGTTCTAGTTTAGTAGTAGTAGTAGAAGATTAAGTTATAGTAGCAACATTTTTCAGAATGAAAATTTTTGAAAACAACAGCAACAAAGGCGTTGAATTATCCGGGGAGGATGAACAATTCCAAAAATATGCAAATGTCTCGCTTGCATGGGCCTCAAATCGAAATGTTAAACATACACACACACACACACACACACACACGCATCCATCCATCCATTCATACACACACACGCACACGCACACACACAAAGATACATGCAAAATTGTTGTCCAGTTGTCCAGTTGTTTCAGTGAGTATGTCAGGCTAGGCTAAAGGATTGATAGGTTACAAGGGAATTGAACAAATATCATAGACGTCTATCACAATGGTGATGATGAGGACGACGAAGATGAGGATGATAATGATGATGATGATGTGGTGGTGGCGGTGGTGATGATGATGACGGCGATGACGATAATGATGATGGCCATAAAATAAATTACTTTTTGCTTTTCTCCCTTCAATCAATCACCGGCCTTCAAATCTCTCATTTCTGTTTTTGCTACACAGACGCGCGCGCAAATGTGTGCGTGTGTATGTGCGTGTTTGTGTGTGTGTGTGTGTGTGTGAGAGGCAATGACAGAATGGTTCAACGCTGACAAACACGTTTTGTATTGAAGTTACTGTAAATTTTGGTGATCATGATGAAGATGATGACTAAAATATGATGATGATGATGATAATGACGATGATGATGATGACGACGATGATGACGTCAACGCGAAAAGATCGTGTCACAAAATTTGATGGCGATGAAGATGATGATGGTAAATAAATAACCAAAGATAGTGAAACTAATATTAATAAGGTGATGACAGTTACGATGATGACGACGGTGATGTGATAAAATTATAAAAGATGATGATGATGATGATGATGATGATAATGATGTCGATAATGATGACGATGATGACGACGATGATGACGACGACGATGATGATGATGATGTCACTGATAAATAATCGGATTTATAATTGAATGTCAGAGAGTTAATGCTCTGACCATTGTGTATAAAAATACTGGAACGATAATGCTGACGATGATGACGTCACGATGTTACGACGACGATGATGATGATTATGATGACGTCACGATGAAGAAGATGACGATGACGCAGTGGAGTGAGTAATGATAATGTTCCTTTCGGCAATTAATTAGTAGTGAAAAAAGTTGCTTGGAAGGAAAAGTTATTTTTCAAATGTTGAGTTTGAAGATGTTTGTTGTTTCGGATTTCCTCGCCTTCTCTATTTCTATCACTTTCTCTCTCTCTCTCTCTCTTTCTCTTTCTTTTTCTCTCTATCTTTTTCCCTAATACTTCCTTGTTTTTATTTTTTTATTGTTTTTACTATTTTCTTCATCTTTTTTCATTTAAAACTTTTACTTTTCATAAGATTTTTTGTTTTTAAATTAAGCCCACCTCATTTCAATTCTCAAATTTTAATTTAAATTCTCTTTTAAATTTTCTTTTTTACATTTTTGCCGAAAAAATGATTATTTTCCCGGTTAAATTGACTGTAGCACTAAGAAGCGATCAGTCGGTGCACTGTTAGGCAGGCGTTTTAAGCCGAAATAATGGAGCTCTAGAAAAATTTGGTTTTTCTTTAGTTTCTACAAATTGGGAAATGTAGGAGAGATAAGAAATACGTTGCAAGATAGATGAACGAATGAACGAACGAATGAACGAACGAACGAACGAATGAATGAATGAATGAATGAATGAATGAATGAATGAATGAATGAATGAATGAACGAACGAACGAACGAACGATCGAACGAAAGAAGAAACAAACAAGCATATAAACAAACAAATAAATAAATTAAAAAATTCGAAATGTTATACAGCCAAGATGCATAAACGCAAGACTTATTGCATCTAAATTAGAAACATGCCTCTAAAAATTTGAACATACAACACGCTCTACATGGATAAACAATTTTTTTTTATAAATAAACTGTTCTTTATCGTTATTAATGTTGTTGTTGTTGTTGTTGTTGTTATTGTTGTTGTTGTGTTTTTCTTGTTGTTGTTGCACTTCCAGTATTTACAAATTTTATCAGTTCAGCTGATTTATAGCTCTGATTTATTACAATTTTATTTGTAACCTTTCATTATTTGCTGTTTTTTTTAGTTTTTTTTTTTTAATTTTTTTTGTTGTTTCTAATTTTAAAGTTAACTTACATTTATTGAAATTTTTTTTATTGTTTGTTTATTCATCCATCGATCCATTTAACCATTCTTTCATTTATTCATTCTTTCATTTATTCATTCTTTCATTTATTCATTCACCTTTAAATCTATTTAGCAAGTGTTAATTGAATGAACGTCTGTGTGAATGAGTTGAGCAAATATTTGCCAAACTGACCGCTGGAATTTGCAAGATTGCAAGGGAGAGAGAGAGAAAAAAAAAGAAAAAAGAAAAAGACAGAGAGAGAGAGAGGGGGAAAAAACTAAAAAAAAATGAACTAAAACGGAAACAGCAGAAAAAGACGGAAGGAAAAAGAAACTTCAAAAGAAAGAATAAAAGATAGAGACAGGTAGAAACTGATTTAGAGAAAAAAAATGAGAAAAAAGAAAAAAGGAAAGAGAGAAAGAAAGAGAGAGAGGAGGAATGAGAGAAAGATTTGCAAAAAATATTTTCAACACGATTTTGTTGGTTCATTCAAAAACTAAATTATTACTATTAGAAAAACAAATTGTCGGCTATTAACACGTCCCCAACTCATATATATACAATCGCCATCATCACCAACCCACCCATCATCACCATCATCATCGTCGTCGTTCTCATCGCCATCATCACCATCATCATTACCAATCGAACTATCATCATCGTCATCATCCTCATCATCATCATCCTCATCATCATCATGGCCATATTTATAATTACATTTCTATCTTCAGTTCCATGTGGCTGTATTTGATTTTGAGCGGAAAAAAATATTTTTTGTTTCCACACAAAATATTTTCCCTATTGCCATAAACTTAATGTTACATTTTTAGCCAAGCTGTAGTAGTTGTAGTAGTAGTAGTAGTAGTAGTAGTAGTAGTGGTAGTAGTAGTAGTAGTAGTAGTGGTAGTAGTAGTAGTGGTAGTAGTAGTAGTAGTAGTAGTAGCAGCAGCAGTAGTAGTAAAAGGTAGTTACTCATACTAATGTGGAAGATTTACACCCTTGATTATTACTTAAGTTTATTATTATTTGTGTTTATTATATTATAGTTATTATTATTATTATTTATTATTGTTTTTTTACTGAACGATGTGTGTGGGCCGTGTGAGAATGAGAGAGAGAGAGAGAGAAAGAGAGAGAGAGAAAGTGAGAGAAAGAGCGCGTTGAAAATTTTTTGTACTTGAGGCTACAATTATAAATTTGATAATAATTATTCCATTAATAATATTATCAATAATTATAATAATTATTATTATAATTGTAATTGCTATAATAATTAATATTTTGTTGTTGTTGTTCTCTAATTGGTCTCTGAAGAGGGTGAATGTTACGGAGCAGAAAAAAGTAACAAGTTGTACGCGAGTATAATTAAAGAATCAATCAATAGTACTGTAAGTTTTATTATTATTATTATTACTTATTATTATAATTATTATTTATTATTATTATTATTTATAATTATTATTTTTATTTTTTTATTATTGTTGTTAGTTTTAGTCTAAGTTATCATGCTGTTGATGTTTATGCCATTTTCTCATTCACCTTTGCTAATTAGTTAAACATTTTACGTACGTTCTTAACAATTCCTGTTTTTGTATCTGTGTGAATGTGTTTGTGTTTGTATGTGTGTGTGTGCGCGTGTGTATATATGTGTGTGTATGTTTTCCTCTTTCTTTTTCAATCTCTCTGTCTATCTTTCTTTCTATAAATCTCACACTCCCCCAATAATTTTTTCTCCGTGTTCGACTGTAAGTATGTTGGTATCGTTGGTTTGTTCGTACGTAAGTTTGTATGTCTACATGTTTGTTTGTTTGTGTGTGTATATGTATGTTTGTGCTTATGTATGTTTGTGAAAAATACAAGATTTTTTTTGTAATGACGCATGTACGAACCTGGATGAACAAAATGTACAACCTCTAATTGTCTCGAGAAAGAGGATCTGATCGATAACAAAAATATAAACAAGTAAAACACCACCATGTATGAGTGTACGTGTTTGTATATGTATGTGTATGTATGTCTGTGTTTGTATGTGTAGGTATGTTTTTGTGTACATGTAAGTATGTCTGTGTATGCGTGTGTGTATGAATGTATATATGCACACACACAAACAGACAAAAAGAAGCATACAAACAAACAAACAAACATAGAAACATAAATCTTAATCTCAGTACACTAACACATACATAGATACATACTTGTAAAACATTAACACATTAAATATCTAAGTGTTAAAAATTTATTATGATTATTATTATATAATTACTTTTATCTATTTTTCATTTGTTTATTATTATCTACTTTTGTCTTACTATCCTTCCTTCTTTCTCTCTCTCTCCTTTTAATTTTTCTTTCTCTCTCTCTTTCTTTCTCTTTCTCTTTCTCTCTCTTTCTCTTCATATAAATAAGAATTTCAGTTTTGTCAAATCTTTGTGTTACAATGTTTTATAAATTAAAAATAAGGAAAACGATTAAATTTTTTTAATTTACTTTTTCCTCTTTTTTACTCATTCTATTTCTCTCTTTCTCTCTCTCTCTCTCTCTCTCTTCTTTCTATACCTTCTTTCAACATTTCCATTTTAATCCATCTTTTTATTCTTTTATCAAGTTCATTTATCTAACCTTCCCATTCTTACTTTCACACCATTTTTATTACTTTGTCTGTCATTCTCATTTTGTCTTTCTCTCTCTCTCCTTCCCCCCCCCTTCTCTCTCTCTTTTTTTCCCTCTCTTTCAAGCAAAGATTTTTTGACCAAGTGCAATTTTAATTACCTACATGCCTTTTTCATACGTTCATATATAACCTATACAATACGTACGTACGTATGTATGTATGTATGTATGTATGTATGTATGTATGTATGTATGTATGTATGTATGTATGTGTATGTATGTGTGTATGTGTGTGTGTGTGTGTGTGTGTGTGTGTGTAGGCGACTTGGTAACGCGTAGAATGCAATATTGTTTTGACATGTGTTTGCGAGCGTGGTTAGTGTTGATTGGTTAGGGGCACTGTCTGTCTGCTTGTGTCTTTGTTTGTGTGCTTGTATATGTCTGGGTGTCTATGTGTGTATGTTTGTCTGTCTGGGTTGGTATATAGTTTTTTGCTTGTGTGTTTGTGTTTCTGTTTGTGTGTTGGCTTAGATAATTGTTTATGTTTGTCTATGTATATATCTGCCTATGTGTCTATATATGTTTGTATATGTTTCTTTGTTTATGTATGTATATGTATGTCTGTCTGTTTGTCTGCCTTTGTTAGTGAGTCTGCATATTTGTCTTTATTTAGTCGTTATTCATATAAGCTGGTTAGTTCCATTGTCTCGTCTCTACTGTCATGTATTTAAAGTCAAAATGACAACGATGTCAATCAATAATAATTTTAATTATGGCAAAGATAATAATAATAATTATTATTGTAATTTTAATTATTGTTATTACTATTATTACTTTAGTTATTGTTGTGAAAATAGCATTGGTGAAGAGTAGAATGATGACGACGACTACGATGAGTGAGTACCGGTCAGATATAGCTTTACATTCTTTAACACTCTTTAAGTATCTTGTTGTATCATTCGATACTTAACATCTTGCCAAACTTGCTTTAATCATTCCTCCATTCATTCATTTCTTCATTCATTCGTCTTTCTATCTATCTGTTTTTTATGAATTCTTCGTTCGTTCATTCACTCATTCAAAATCTGCCATTGAATTTTTTTTGAGAAAAATTTAATGGCTTAAACGGAATTTAAAAAATAATTACGGGTTAAAAGTAATCTGCATCTATTCCTTCTCTCTTTTTATCATTTTCAATCTTTTCTTTTTTTTTCCTTTCTCCCTCTCTCTCTCTCTCTCTCTCTCTCTCTCTCTCTCTCTCTCTCTCTCTCTCTATCTATCTATCTATCTATCTTTCTCTCTCTCTCTCTCTCTCTCATCTTTTTTTCGCTCTCTCTCTCTTTCTGCCACTCTCCTTCTCATCTTTCTCCTCCCATCTTTCTTTCAAATCAAAACCGGCAGATAGCAGAAACCATAAATTTTCTAAATTTTAATTAAAATTCGTCATTTTGAAGTAATTTAATACCAAAAAAATTGTTTTTTAATACAAGCACGCCTACCTCTACTACTACAACTACTTTTATTACTACACTACTACTTTGTCTACTGCTACTACAACTACAACAACAACTACTACTACTACTACTACTACTACTATTGCTGCTGCTGCTGCTGCTGTTGCTACTACCACTACTACTAATAATACTACTACTGCTACTACTACATATCTCATAGGTATACTGAATTACAAGTTACTTTACTTATAAATATGATAAAACCTAACAAAGGTATATTTCAATTTTTCTTCTTCTTCTACTTCATCATCTTCTTCTTCTTGTTATTATTATTATTATTATTATTATTATTATTATTGCTACCACTACATGCGGTGATTTACCGATGTTTCGTATTTACGATCCCTGCGTAGCATATTTTACGGAGATATATTGGTGAAACTTTGTTTTTTATTTATTTTTATGTCTTGATCTCTCTCTTTCTCTTTTTATTTCTATACATCTTTCTCTCTCTCTTTTTCTCTTTTTCTCTCTTTCTCTCTCTCTCTTTTCATCCGTACATTTATTCACCTGCTGACTCTGTTGCCCAAGCGTTATACCTATGCTATTAATTTTTCAAAATAGATTACTGCTGCTACTTCTACTGCTGCTACTACAACTGCTACTACCACCACAGCTTATTATGATAATAATAATAAAATAATAATAATAAAATAATAAGGGGAATGCTAAAAATAATTTGCATGAATAAATCCCGCTGTTTTATTGACTGCACTCCAGATTTTATTTATTCATTCTGTTGTTTGTTTGTTTGTTTGCATGTTTATTTGTTTGTTTGTTTGCATGCTTGTTTGTTTGTTTGCATGCTTGTTTGTTTGTTTGTTTTTGTATATTTATATTTTTTTTATATATTTATTTGTTTGTTAATTTTTTGCACGTTGA
>NW_008703893.1:3023477-3033357 GCF_000326865.2 Helobdella robusta
TAAGATTTATTACTTTGCCCATATATTCTTACTATGATTAAAGAATTCAATAAACTTGCACATTTATGTGCGTGTGTGAGAGAGAGAGAGAGAAAAAGAGAGAGAGAAGAGAGAGAGAGAAAGAGAAAGAGTTTGTTTGAGTGAATGAAAGAATGTCGTACATGTTTTTACAAATTAATGACCACACAATGAATGATTGAACAATATTTGAGAAAATTGCATGAATGAAGGTTAAAGAAAGTAAATGAATGATTGAATTAATGAAAGAATGAATGAATGAACGAATGAATGAACGAATGGGTGGATGAGTGAATGTAAATGTTTTCATTTCATGTAAGTTACTCGTAAATGGTGTTAAGTAAGAAGACAACAGCTTCGCTCAAGTTGAAATTTTGTTTGGCTTTTATGGTTGTTGTAGTAGTAGTATTAGTAGTAGTAGTAGTAGTAGTGGTAGTAGTTTTTGTTGTTGTTGTTGTTGTTTTTGTTGTTGTTGTTGTTGTTGTAGTTCTAGTTTTCTTTAATTTCTTAGTGTGTCACTTCGTTTAGAATTTTTCAAACTCTGATTAAATAGAATTGTATAATGCGCAAAGTAGTTCTTTGGACATTTGTTCATCCGTCTATTTAACACGCACACACACACGAACACACACACACGAACACACACACGAACACACACACACGAACACACACACACACGAACACACACACACGAACACACACACACACGAACACGCATACAAACAAACAAACATCCAATGGTCGCTGGCTGCGCGTGCATGTGGTGAGCAATAAAAGGCAGTCTGCCCATTTGGCTGTGGACGGCCATTTTGAAATTTCAAACAACTGAAATGCGCCTGAGAGAGAGAGGCGTCCGGACATAAATTTTTGATTAAAATTTGTAAAAGTTGGAAGTGTGTCCGTGTGCGTGTGTGTACGTATTTATGCACGTGTGCAGGTTTGCATGTGTGTATGTATGTGTAAATGTATGCACGTGTGCATGTTTGTATGTATTTATGTGTAAGTGTATGTATGTGTGCATGTTTGTATGCATGTGTGTATTTTTGATTGTTATTGCTAAGGTTTGGGCTGATGTTGTAATGGAAGTAGAAGTAGTAGCATCTGTTGCTACTGTAGTAGCTCCACTAGTAGCAGCAGCAGCAGCAGTAGTAGTGGCTGTTGTTGTTGCTGCAAATGTTTGTCATAAACGTTAACAATGAATTATAATTTATTGCCTTAACAGTAAAAGTGAAAAATGATTGGAATAAAGAACGCTAGTAGTAGAGCAGTGGTCCAAATAAATAAGTGCTCGCTATATAAATAAATGAACAAATAAATAAGCGCTTCATAAATGCACCCTCGACCAACCGGAAGTGAATGAATTCGCTTCCAGGTAACGGGCCTTTGAGCACGTGATCATGATGATGTTGTTGTGGAAAGGATGAAATAAAATATGTACTTGTTGATACGTAGTTGATGTTGTTGTTCGTTCATTCGTTCGTTCGTTTGTTTTTTTTTGTTTGTTTTAAATTTGTTTGCATGTGTTTGTTTGTTATTGTTGTTTATAAGTTGTTTGTAATTTTTTTATAACAAACAATTTTTGATAAATACGGCAGAAGTTGTCGTGATCAATAGTAAATAACAGAATAACAGATGCTCAGTTTCTTCACTCAAATGCCTACCTTATTACATTTTCTTCATAACATTATTTTCAAACACTCACACACATACACACACCATACATACAAATAAATATACATACACATACACACACCATACATACATGAGTACTTCAAATGTATGCACTCATTTATAAGTACAACATGTACGTACAAACATATAAAAAGTATATACAAACATGTATACAAACTTTGACAGTTGCACAAGCAAACAAACTAACAAACTAACAAACAAACACCCTAAAACACAAATGAATCATTGATAAAAAAAACACACAGGAAACACATTGTATTGCAACATTCATTTTTGTCAGCAGATCAAAATAAAGTTTTATTTTGTATTCATTTGTATATATGTGTGTGTTTGTGTGTGTGTGTGTTTGTGTATGTGTGTGTGTATGTGTGTGTGTATTTGAACCATATAGAATAAACGAACGAATGAAGGAGCGAGTTAATTATGAAGCGATTTAATTGGTTAACGTTTTCAAACTTTATCATATTATAAAGCACATATGAGGCTTTAAACAAAATTCGATGAAGAAGCATTTTCAACAATTGTATGTGTGTATTTGTATGCATGTTTGTATGCATGGATGCATATGTGTACGTATGTATGTATGTGTTTTGTATATATGTAGGTTTTTGTATGTGGTATATAATATGGGGGTGTATAGCGTCAATGTTATTTATAGACCGCTGGGAATTTCCAGCCCCAAAGGGTTTTTCCAAAGTTGGCAACGCTTTCGCTTTTTATTGATAGAACTCGGAGAAAGTTTATTGCTTGCATGTACCTCTGTGTATTTTTATATGTGGTATTTTTGGGTGTTTATACAAAGGTACAATACATACAAACATACTTACTTATATGTAGCCAAACACACATATACACATACATAAGCACATGAATACACGCACACATACTTACACACATATACTTACACACATACTTACATACACACACATACTTACACACATACATAAATACACATACATACTTACACACATACATACATACACACACATACTCACACACACACATACAAACATACAAACAAACATTGTGACGTCACTTACTCGATATTACTCAACATAGCGCACAACGGCGATACCGATTAGATATTTATTGGTTGGCGCTGTTCTGCTATTGTTGTTGTTGTTGTTGATGATGTTGTTGTTGTTGTTGATGATGTTGTTGTTGTTGTTGATGTTATTGTTGTTGTTGTTGTTTCTTTTGATGATGATGATGGTGATGAGGATGTTGTTGTTGTTGATGTTGTTGTTGTTGTTGTTGATGTTATTGTTGTTGTTGTTGTTTCTTTTGATGATGATGATGATGAGGATGTTGTTGTTGTTGTTGATGTTGTTGCTGTTTCTTTTGATGATGATGAGGATGTTGTTGTTTTTTTCCTATTTTTACGTTTAATCTGTTTTTAAGATGTCGTGATTCACTACATCGTAATAATTTTCATTGTAGCCATCATCATTATCAGCAGCAACAGCGGTAGTAGCAGATGTAGCGGCAGCAGTTGCGGCAATAGTAGCATCATTATCACCGTCATCATCCCAATCGCCATCATCCTTATACCAAACATCATCATTATCAAAATCGTCGTCATGTCACATAAAAAAGTTATGGCAGTTGTAAATATAGAAATCACAGAACGATATAACAAATGGCATGTGAATGTATGTATGTATGTATGTATGTATGTATGTATGTATGTATGTATGTATGTATGTATGTATGTATGTATGTATGGATGCATGCATGTATGTATGCATGCATGTATGTATGTATGTATGTAATACATTTGCATGCGACATAAAATTTATACCGAAACATAATTAGCGGCCGCAATTTGCGGCTTGATGTATGCACGATGTTTTTTGGTGAAGATTTTTGTATGTATGTATGTTTGTCTGTTTGTTTGTTTGTTTGTATGTTTATATGTTTTGGTATGTATGTATGTATGAATGTGTGTATGCATGTATATTATAAATGATGGAATTTAGTTGTGTGTGTAAGCAGTTTGTATATGTTCATGTATGTATGTTTGTATGTATGTTTGTATGTATGTATATATTCATGTGTGTGTGTATGTATCTATTAAAATATTTACATATACATTTGTTCATATTCGTATATTTATAAATTTTTCCCCGCTTTTTTACGATGACGTCATGTTATTGATAAACAATAAACAACAATTTTTTTCTCCCTGACTGTTTACGTGTTTACGTTAATGTTTCTATGCCGACCGATAATAATTATTAATCTATGCCGCAGTCCTTCTTTATGATCTTCGTTTCATTTTGTCATCTATGTTGTCACGTGACGCTGGGCGATAATGTATACTTGATTTGTTCCTTTGATCATCCACATATTTATATACATCCGTAGTACGTTCACGATTGTATGTATGTATGTATGTATGTATGTATGTATGTATGTATGTATGTATGTATGTATGTATGTATGTATGTATGTATGTATGTATGTATGTATGTATGTATGTATGTATGTATGTATGTATGTATGAACCCATAATTGATTAGAACGTATGTATGTATGTATGTATGTATGTATGTATGTATGTATGTATGTATGTATGTATGTATGCATGTATGTATGTATTTATGTATGTATGTATGTATGCATGCATGTATGTATGCATGCATGCATGTATGTGGGTGTTTTTATCATTGCTGGCGTTTTAATGGCGTGATTTACTGCATCGGCTAATTTGAATGGTTTCGATTATACTGTTTGGTGACGTCATCTTATTGTTGTTGTTTTCGTTGTTGATAATGTTGATGTTATTGTTGTTGTTGTTGATGTCATTGTTGTTGTTGATGTTGTTGTTGTATTCCTCGTTAACAGCTTGATTGATTTAATGTCAGATAATCTATCTAACGAATAGCGTGGAGCGATAAGTGTTAACGATTGACACTCGTAAAGTCACGTCAGCTAGCAGGCCAGATGAATGATGAATGAACGAATGAATGAGTGAATGAATGAGTGAATGAATGAGTGCATGAATGAATAAATGGATGAATGTATGAATGAATGAATGAATGATCGAACGAACGAACGAATGAACGAGTGTATTTGTTTGATAATTTCTTTGTAATATTCACTAGGCTATATTTAAGTAAATTTATTTCAATTTTTCAACCATGAAATTATTTTTTATGCGTGTTTCCAATCATTCTTTATCACAGAGCAGAACCATGAAACTGATATCTGGCATCACTTTTCAATATAAAACGCTCCCTCTTTTTCTCTCTCTCTCTTTTTCTCTCTCTCTCTTTGTCTCTTTTTTTCTCTTTCGTTTTCTTTCTCTCAGTCTTTTACCTCATCATCTTCTATAATTCCTATTTTTATAATTTTAAATTGTTCTTTACTTAAATGTATTTATATAAAAGATAAATAATTTCCAACCTTGAGAAATGACGTCACCATAATTTAAATTCACTTTTGTTTACCAACACAGCTCTTGCGTCGTTCCTACCGACAACAACATCATCGTCTTCGTCGTCAACATCAATTTCTTCTCCTTCATCAGCATCATCATGGTTACCGAGATATCACGTGATCTCTCCTTCCGGCGATTACGTCACGACCGGAAGTGACGTCACTCTGCATTGCGACCTTCTTAGCGGCTCCAGTAACAACAACAGCAACAGCAACAACTTTAATAATAATAACAACGACAACAATAATAATAATAATAATCTCGTCAGCAAAATAATCAAATCGATTGATTGGCTTCATAATGGTCAGCCTTTAACTCATAAATCATCATCTTCATCGTCATCATCTTCATCGTCATCATCTTCATCTTCATCGTCATCATCTTTATCGTCATCATCAGCAGCAGTAGCAGCAGCAGCAGCGTCAAATTTATCATCATCGTCGTCGTCGTTACATTTGAAAAATTTCAACGAATCAAACGAGGGCACGTATCAATGCAGGGTCAAGATGGCGTTTGGGGTCCTGCTGAGTTCAGAGGTCAAACTAGAGTTAGCTGGTCAGTTCTTTAGATAATGATATTGATGATAATGATGACGACGACGACGATAATGATTGGTATGACGATGTTTAAATAATTCTAAATATTCCATTTTCGCTTAAATATAAATCCAAATATGTAATTTTATTCTTTACAGTGTTGAAACAAGAACAGCCCAACAATAAAGACAACAACAACAACAACAACAATTACAATAACAACAATAATAGCAACAACAAACAATCGGTCAAAATATTAGAGGCAACTCAGGGTTCCAACTTGGTTATTAAGTGCCCAGCGGTCATCAGCAGACCACCACCTTCTTATAGTATCACCTTCAATAATGCGTCCCTTCGTCTCATTGGTCAGTTTCTTTTTCTGGTTTTTATTCATTTATTTTTATGTTATCATTTGAATATTTTATAAGTTTATTTTTCTTTTCTGAATGAAATATTTTACTACTACTACTACTACTACTACTACTATTACTACTACTACTACTACTACTACTACTACTACTACTACTACTACTACTATCATCATTATTTTAATTATTATTATTATTTTCCTTAGATCGACATGTCCTAACTAGTTTCGGATTATTTCAAATACTAAAAGTGGACTCGTCCGACGAAGGGGTGTACAGGTGTGTGGCCAGTAACAACGTTTCAAGTAGTAGCTTAACCTTAGAACCGGCCTTTCAATTAGCTATCGTTAAACAAGGTACGTAATGTTTGTATGTGCGTATGTATGTATGTATGTATGTATTGTGTGTGCGTGTGTGTGTGTGGCTGCGTGTGTGTGTGTGTGTGTGTGTGTCTGTGTATGTGTTGTGTGCGTGCATGAGTGTGTGTGTGCGTTTATAATATGGATCTCTGGGCTTACATATACCTAATAAGCCTTATACTTAACTGTAATAATAATAATAACAATAATAATAATTACAACAAAAACTGATAATGATCAATTATTTTCCGAAATTTTTCTTAGGAAAATTTTTTTTACATTTTTCTGGCTAATTATTTCTTTACTTGTCATTCCATTGTTTGACGTTTGTTGCGTTTCGTCATTTTTGCACTCATTCACACAACTTCCGTCTACTTACTAATTTATCCATCTGTCAATCATTTGATCCATCCATCCCTCTATCTATCTATCCAATCAATCGTCTACCCATGCATCCATCTATCCATCTTTTATCTATCTAGATATCTATCTAGATATCCATAGAGATATCTATCCAACCAGTAATCTAAATGAATACAGTATCGGTAACAGTATAATGCTACGACGCAACACAATGCTTACAACTACATGCATATGCATGCATACATACATCCATCAATTTTCTCATTAAAGTTGGCAGGGCACAATCAAATCACGCAAATACATGTACACCTACTTGTACGTTGTATACGCGCGTACGTACACACACGCACGCACATACGTTTACGCATACACACCCATTTTTAACCAGTTTTTACAAGTAAAAACTAGAGAAAGAGAGAGAAACAGAAAAAAAGATAGAAAGAGAGAGAAAGAGATAGTTACCACACATACATTCACACAAAAAGATGACTTTACACACACACGCGCACGCATACACACGCACAGAAATTAAACACATATGTAGGCAGGGTCTTTGTACAGGAACGGATGAATAAATATCCTGTTGAATTATTTAGCTGTATTTATTTCTAATTATTTCTTTTACAAAATAATTATTTTTTATGATTTATTGTCTATTTGTTTGTTTGCTTGTTTGTTTGTCTGTTTGTTCCGGGGTTGTATACATTCATTTCTTTGTTGTGGTTTGATTGGTTTTTCAGCAAAGGTGTATACCATCTTGTTGCTATAAATCATTTATTTGTTATTAATGATGTTAGATGTGGATTAGAACTTTTTACTATTAAATAATTATGAAGTTTTTGTGAGAGGTTTTACCTGAATGCATTCTTTTATTTCTCTTCCGTCTATTTAAGAATCTACCCATTCAACCATTTTGCCATCCATCCATTCATCCCTTCATCCATCCATCCATCCATCCATCCATCAAATCATTTGAGCTTTTTGAGGCGAGCACTTAGAATAAACTGAAACCATCAGCACAAAATTCTTTAAACAACATTCCTGATGTAACACTTTGGCAAACAGAAACACACCCATAGACACACACACATACATACACACACACACGCACGCACACACGCACACGCACACGCACAGACGAGCAGAAGTTTCAGCTAACAACATAAACATATCAATTTTTATTAGGAAGTGCTTGGAAAACGCGCACACATTTACACTTAGAAAAATGTAAAACAGGTGAACGAAAAAAAAAAAGTTAAGAGCTACATAAATAAACTAATAAACAAATATTATTCTATTATAAATAAATAAATAAATATATATAATAATAATATATTAATAATAATTATTATATTAAAACAAATTAATGATACATATACATGAAATATGCAAATTAATGAATAAAATAAAGGATACCACAAACATAGTTACATGTATACATATACATATACACACACATGCAAACATACAAATAAACATACATACACACATACATACATACAAACGTGCATAGAAACGTACATACATACACATACACACCTCATGATAAGTAGTTGAAACAATTTTGTTGGCACCATTTCAAACTACTGTGGTTTTCCGGGGATGGATGGATGGATGGATTAATGGATAGATGAATGAATAAATTAATGAACGAACGAACGAACGAATGAACGAATGAATGAATGAACAAACAAACAAACAAACAAACGAATGAATGTATCTCTTAGTAAATACTAGACAAATATAGAGATATACAAGATATATCATTAGATAGAACGATAAAAGATGGGTAACGTCATATAAAGTTTAGAAGATGGATAGTACAGAAACGAATGAAAAGATAGAGAGATGGTATGGTGATAAATGGAGTTATCGAATTGATGTTCAAATTGGGTGCAGTTTATAACATTCGTCCCAATGGAAAGCGATTAGGATATAATTCAGCAGAGGCCGAAGGAGAATGATTGATTGGACGAGAGATGGATGGATAGTCGGGTAAATAAATAATTGTTCCAGTACAATAAATGTACAACACATACATACGTACATACATAAATACATGCATGCATACATACATACATACATACATACATACATACATACATACATACATACATACATACATACATACATACATACATACATACATACATACATACATACATACATACATACATACATACATACATACATACATACATAAATACATACATACATACATAAATACATACATACATACATACATACATACATACATACATACATACATACATACATACATGCATACATACATACATACATACATACATACATACATACATACATACATGCATACATACATGCATACATACATACATACATACATACATACATACATAAGACAATACTTGTCTCATTGTCAATAAGACAATGAAACAAGTATTAATTAACAGATTGATAGATAGATAGATAGATAGATAGATAGATAGATAGATAGATAGATAGATAGATAGATAGATAGATAGATAGATAGATAGATAAATAGATAGATAGATAGATAGATAGATAGATAGATAGATAGATAGATAGATAGATAGATAGATAGATAGATAGATAGATAGATAGATAGATAGATAGATAGATAGATAGATAGATAGATAGATAGATAGATAGATAGATAGATAGATAGATAGATAGATAGATAGATAGATAGATAGATAGATAGATAGATAGATAGATAGATAGATAGATAGATAGATAGATAGATAGATAGATAGATAGATAGATAGATAGATAGATAGATAGATAGATAGATAGATAGAGAGAGAGATAGATAGAGAGATAGAGAGAGAAAGAGAGAGAGAGTGAGAAAGAGAGAGGGAGAGAGAAAAGAAAGATAACAGTTAATGATTTTGATTAGTGGAACAAACAACCAGACAGACAGACACAGAGACGGACAGAGACGGACAGTGACAGACAGACATTCTCAATTAGTGGAAACAGCTGAATTCCGTTATCGCTTGAAAGGTAAACGGTTTTACGATTGAAGGGGTAGGATGAGAGAGAGAAAGAGAGAGAAAAGAAGAGAGGAAGAGAGAGAAAGTGAAAGAAAGAGGAGGGGTA